>NC_063061.1:30567985-30837071 GCF_018812025.1 Megalobrama amblycephala | reverse complement strand
CGGATTTTGGATATCTCAAACGGTTTGGCCGTGGCGAGGCAACGAATTTATGGCAAGAAAAGGGAAACAAAGTGTTATAACTTCTGCATACATTAATTGATTTTGATGAAACTTCGGCTTAGTCTTCGTTGTACAAGGCTGATCACATGGATGTGACTATTGTGATTCAAAGTCATAGCGCCACCAACTGGAAGCAGAAAATGTGTCACTTTCAGCATACATTGAGATCACCCTCTTATTTTTACCTGATTTGCTTCAAAATTCATCAGAATAATGTTAAAACTTGGCACATGTAATCCTTTGAAAATGGGCAGGGAGGAGGGGCTCTATAGTGGCACCTTGTAGTGCAGTAAATGTGGAGTGAATTTGACATAGTCCTTTGATGTTTAACCGTTTTAAGTGCCTATTGCCCGCTGTGCACAGTTGCCCTGAAGCCACCGGGGTGGCGGTGCCACCGGGCTTGGGCCCGCCATCGCTGCTCGCAGCTATATTTTTTTTTTTTTTTTTTTTTTTTTTTTTTTTTTTCCGTCTTCCGGGGCTTTTTGGGGGCCTTAACATGCTCAAAAACTCTTGAAAATTGGCACACACATTGGAATCCGCGGCCAACAGGGCCGGGCAGAAGCTGGTACCCGGGCGTGGCAGGGGGGCTCAACAGCGCCCCCTTGAAAAAGGTCTGAAAATTTGGTCCATATATTAAACACGCTTGCACGTATTAGTCTGAAACTCGGTACACATATAGACCTCATCGGGCCGAACAACTTTCGTGCTCTAAGTTAAACGTCACGCCAACAGGAAGTCAGCTATTAAGGGTTGTTTGAAAAACGCATGCTCTGGAATTTGATATACTCCTCCTAGACGATTAATCCGATCGCCACCAAACTCGGTCAGCATGAAGTCAAGACACTGATGATTAAAATTGCCAGGGGATTTTTGATATCTCGAACGGTTTGTCCGTGGCGAGGCAACGAATTTATGGCGAGAAAAAGGAAACAGGAAATGTGTTATAACGTCTGCATACATATATTGATCTTTATGAAACTTCACAAGTGTGTTCGTTATAGGAGTCTGATCACATGTATGTGACTATTGTGAGTCAAAGTTATAGCGCCACCAACTGGCAGCAGGAAGTGTATCACTTTTTGAAATGTTTTGAGATCACCCTCTTATTTTTACCTGATTTGCTTCAAACTTCATCAGTGTAATGTCAATACACAGCAGATGTAGACCTATGACAGGATTTTTGATATTTGAAATATTGTTGCCATGGCAACAGGTCAAACTGTAATAATATTCTTGAGTGTTTTTGAGGCTCTTAACATGCTTCAAATTGCATGAAACTCGACACACACATCAATATTGTCAACCAGTAGACATGGACAAAGCCATAGAAATGGGCGTGGTGGAGGGGCTCAGTAGCGCCACCTTTTGACAAAAGTGGGGGGGTTTGTTTTTCCTACAGTCACCAAACTTGGTACACATATTGTTCTCATCAAGCCGGACAATTTTCTAATTTACATTCATTAGCTCCGACCAACAGGAAGTCAGCTATTTTGGTTTGAATGTTAATTTTTTGAAAAAACAGGCTATGAATTTTATACTACTACTCCTACAGGGTTTATCCAATTTACACCAAGCTTTTTTTAACTTGTTGCTAACACATTGAAGTTGTTTAATTGCAAACGGATTTTGGATATCTCAAACGGTTTGGCCGTGGCGAGGCAACGAATTTATGGCAAGAAAAGGGAAACAAAGTGTTATAACTTCTGCATACATTAATTGATTTTGATGAAACTTCGGCTTAGTCTTCGTTGTACAAGGCTGATCACATGGATGTGACTATTGTGATTCAAAGTCATAGCGCCACCAACTGGAAGCAGAAAATGTGTCACTTTCAGCATACATTGAGATCACCCTCTTATTTTTACCTGATTTGCTTCAAAATTCATCAGAATAATGTTAAAACTTGGCACATGTAATCCTTTGAAAATGGGCAGGGAGGAGGGGCTCTATAGTGGCACCTTGTAGTGCAGTAAATGTGGAGTGAATTTGACATAGTCCTTTGATGTTTAACCGTTTTAAGTGCCTATTGCCCGCTGTGCACAGTTGCCCTGAAGCCACCGGGGTGGCGGTGCCACCGGGCTTGGGCCCGCCATCGCTGCTCGCAGCTATATTTTCTAGATTGTTTTTCTAATTATGAAATAATCATAATGATTGATTATGTATTAATTTAGATATTTGATTATTCTGGGTATCTCGTGCTTTCAATTATTCATACGTTATGGACTTGGTATCACACAGGAAGTTACATCGGCCTATTATGTACTTCCTTGATCCCAGACACGCCAGATCTGATTCTTAGACAGAGGATAAATATCTACAGTACAGTCCAAAAGTTTGGAACCACTAAGATTTTTAATGTTTTTAAAAGAAGTTTCGTCTGCTCACCAAGGCTACATTTATTTAATTAAAAATACAGTAAAAAACAGTAATATTGTGAAATATTATTACATTTAAAATAACTGTGTACTATTTAAATATATTTGACAAAGTAATTTATTCCTGTGATGCAAAGCTGAATTTTCAGCATCGTTACTCCAGTCTTCAGTGTCACGTGATCCTTCAGAAATCAATCTAATATGCTGATCTGCTGCTCAATAAACATTTATGATTATTTTCAATGTTGAAAACAGTTGTGTACTTTTTTTTTCAGGATTCCTTGATGAATAGAAAGTTCAAAAGAACATAATTTATCTGAAATACAAAGCTTCTGTAGCATTATACACTACCGTTCAAAAGTTTGGGGTCAGTAAGAATTTTTATTTTTATTTTTTTGAAAAGAAATTAAAGAAATGAATACTTTTATTCAGCAAGGATGCATTAAATCAATCAAAAGTGGCAGTAAAGACATTTATAATGTTACAAAAGATTAGATTTCAGATAAACACTGTTCTTTTGAACTTTCTATTCATCAAATAATCCTGAAAAAAAAAATATTGTACACAAATATTTTGTACAATTGTACACATTAAATGTTTATTGAGCAGCAAATCAGCATATTAGAATGATTAGATGATCATGTGACACTGAAGACTGGAGTAATGATGCTGAAAATTCAGCTTTGATCACAGGAATAAATTACTTTACTTTATTTTAAATTGTAATAATATTTCCAATATTACTGTTTTTACTATTTTTAATTAAATAAATGTAGCCTTGGTGAGCAGACGAAACTTCTTTTAAAAACATTAAAAATCTTAGTGGTTCCAAACTTTTGGACTGTACTGTACCTTTAAGTCAGTTGCGCTCTGCTCACTTGTAACAAAAAGCATAGTTTTGTATATTTACGAAAACTGCAACTTACTAAGTCAGTGATAGACAGAAATCGAAAAAGTCTCAAATGATGTGCCCCATGCTCCGTTCATTGAGCCTTCCCGTATGACCTATCCTGGACACTGATTTGCGGTAATACCAAACTCACGATAATCTACTAGAAATAATGATTTAAGAATAATGCAGAAAAAATCAAGAATAACATTTATTTGTCAGGTAAAAATGTATCATGCCAATTACATAGTTAGACAATTAGAAGCCAATTCAAATTAATAAACATAACATTAATTGCTCAAAGATGACTCTAAGAGTAAGAAATGCATACAGTGGTGGATAAATATTTCTAATAATTCACCCATCACTGGTGGTTCTGTTTGCAGAATGTCCCACATGACTGATTTGCACTTTCCCTTAAATACTCAGAGCAGAACAAAAGAAATGTAAAAATGTACTACACCGGCTCCTGGTTTCGGGGGAGATAAGAAGGTTATCAGTTATCTCGAAGAGACATCACCCAAAAGGAGAACAGAATTCTCCTGAGTTTTCAATCTTTTTCATAACTCATGTGACTGCTGTAAAATTGAGACCATTTTACCGATCGCACTGAGACATTTAAAATGATACCAAACATGAAAGGGAAAAAAACATGAACATGAAAGGGGGGGAGGGGGGTTGCATACATGAGTGAGAAGAGTTTGGGCAAGGCGGTGTCCTATTTCTTTGAGATCTTCTCTCCTTTATTGCAGGGCACTTGATCTCAGTTTTTGTCTTAGGAGGAAAATCAAATCTTAGGATTCAGAAATTTGACCATTTTAAGTTGTTCAAAAGTACATTTTACAGAAACTGCTATCTGATCTGTAATCATGGGAGTGAAAACTGTCTTGCTTTTAATTATAGTTGCGCAGACACGCAGTGGTAAGTACATCAACTCAACCAACATAATCTGATCATTTTGAATTCCAAGACATTTGTCAGTTATGTCTCACTGAATTGCTGTACTGGTATTTACATACTAATATAAAATTTGTTGTATAGCTTTTATTTTTATATTTCCATTTTAAGCTTAAGTTTTAGTAATTTTGTTAAGTGCTCTTGCCTTATGTCTTTTTTTTAATTTCTATTTAGCTTTTATTTTTTTTCCATTTTAGTACTTCAACTTATTTTACTTCAGTCTAATTTTTGTTTAGGTTTTTTAAGTTTACATTTTCATCTAATGTTTATATTTTATTTTAGTTTTTAACATTTTTTTATAAAATTTAACAGTTTTTAATTTAATTTTATTTTTAGTTAATGATAACACTGTGCTGTATATAATACAGATGGGTGATAGAAAAAAACTTATTTTATCATATGAGAGTAACAGCTATGTATGGGTTGGACTGTGAGGTGATCTGTAGTTGTCAATGTATAAAATATTGCTTGATGGATTATTACATTTAAGTCAAGTCAAGTCACCTTTATTTATATAGCACTTTTTACAATGCAGATTGAATCAAAGCAGCTTTACAGTGATAACTGGTACATAATTTTTGCTGCACAGCAGCTCTTCAAGAATAGTGTCAATGCAGGCAGATCAAAGCACTGTTGAATAAATGTCAAGAATACTTTTGAATATCAAATGTCAAGTCAAATGTCAAGTGTCCCCAACTAAGCAAGCCAAAGGCGACAGCGGCAAGGAACCCAAACTCCAACAGGTGACATCAGGTGGCAAACAAGTGGCAAATAGGTGTTAAAATGGAGAAAAAAAAAACCTTGGGAGAAACCAGGCTTAGTCGGGGGGCCAGTTCTCCTCTGGCGAACAGTGCTTTGTTACGAATCAGGTTGCTATCATAAATCTGATAGGATCGCAACATTTAAGGAAGTGTATTTCACAAAAGTCTCATAAGCAGCCTTTTAATGGGCACGAGTGAATATGTGTGTCTGTGTGTGGAGGTTCTGTGTTTATCTGCATGTAATGTGCATCATTCATGCAATATAAATATATCCAAGTTTGAAATGAAATTCCTCCAATATAATTATCTCCATCAAAGCCTTTTTAAAAAAATGTGTCCAGATTCTCTTAATTATTCTCTGGTGGTATTATGAGAGCTTTCACTAATGGTCTTTTTAATTACAGACTGTGTTCCGCCTCTTCCGCCTTACAGAATCAGCATTAATCTCAACTCTTCAACAACAAATAACAGTAATATGCAACACAATCTCATCAATCTCATTTGTAACTATTTACGTTTTACAGAATTGGTGGCTTATTCATATAAATTTCATTTGTAAAGTTTTTGTACGATACACTTCACTGCAGGCACCTTGATGTTGAAAAAACACAAATCATTGCTGTCAATAGCCCCTTTCACACATAAAGTCACATACTGGTAAATTACCAGTAAGAGATCATGTGTGAACAGGACCTTTTCAAAAATACCGGTAACTTGGTTCTGGCAAACCCAGCCTTCATTTCCATTCTTCAGCACTGCAGCTCTGCAGTTGGATACTATTATGCACATCTTTTTAAGAGCAAACACACGCCCCGTTTGATCATCTGTTATGCCCGTCACTCAGACATCAAAAAATGTTGTCAAATTGAACAGATACTGAAACTAAAGTGCTTCTCCTCATGTGGGTGGATGAAAACAACGGCGCAGCATTTAAAGATCATTTCATGATGACTGACATCACAGAATTTACCGGTATTTTGGTGCCGATGCGTGAATGGTTTCTTAATGGTAAAAAGCCAGAACGCTGTTGCTTGTGTGAAAAGCATATTTGTTTATTTACCGGTAAAGTCATTCTGGTAATTTTACAGGAATTTACCGGGATTGCTGTGTGAAAGGGGCTAATAACTGATGTAAACTGAATGCAAACATATTGGCCTGCATATACATTAAACCAGTTCCAGTTTCTTTTCACCCAATTGCCACTGGAAGAAATTGGCGTCCAAACTGACCTTAAAATGATGTTATGCAGCATCTTGATCAAGTCTTGACTAACATTTCAAATTGATATCAAGGCGCCTGATGGGCTTCATCTCAGTGATCGTTATGTTTAGAGGTGGATCTCATGCTTGCATTTTTTTAGTGACTTTCACTCATTGTGTTTTGTGCTGGTTGCAGATTCTGAATGCCCTGGTCTAGGTGGTTTTTTAACCCATTCTAGGGAAAATGCAGCAGCATATAGTCACACCACTACAAACCACATCCCCGAGACATTAAACATCGCAGTCAAGTCTGCTGTCTTTCTTAAAGGCCTGCTGGTCACACGCATTATGCCCTTGTTCTACATCTTCATCATCCTCTTTAGTTTGCCCCTGAATGCTTTGGCATTGTTGACGTTCACCTGTAAGATTCAAGCGAAGAAACCAGCGGTGATCTTCATGTCTCACCTGGCGTGTGTGGACCTGCTCTTCACCCTGCTGCTGCCTCTGAAGATCCACTACCAGCTGAACTCTTCAGATTGGGTGTTCGGTGAGGTGGCGTGTCGTGTGATCAGTGCAGCTTACTACTGCTACATGTACTGCTCCATACTGCTGATGATGTGCATGAGTGTGGACAGACTGCTGGCCGTGGCGCTTCCCGTCACCTCTCTAACCTGGAGGAGTGCAAGGAAAGCCACATGTGGGTGTGTGCTGGTCTGGCTGCTGGCGCTCGCTGGTACGGTGCCACTTCTCTCAATGAGACAAACGGCTAATATTAAGGATGTGGGCGTCACTTGTCATGACGTACTGCATCACAATGACCCTACAGTGCTGAATTATGTGTACCTGTTCTCCATCCTCTCCTGTCTCTACTTCTTCTTGCCGCTAGTCGTCACCTTAGTGAGCTACTTTACCATAATATATGTGCTCAGTGTAAAGTCTAACCGCTTAGCAACATCATCTTCAGACAACCGAAGGAGAGCTGTGATTATGGCTATCGCTGTGCTGATTGAGTTTGTGGTGTGTTTCGCTCCAACCAATGGCATCTTGTTGTACCACTGTGTTCATTTAGCTGGAGGAAACAGCGGGGAGGGAGATTCATCATATGCTGCTTACCTGGTGGCTGTGTGTTTGGGGAGCACAAGTGTTTTTCTAGATCCTCTTCTGTATTACTATGGCTCGTCTCAGTGCAGACAGCAGATCAGATCTGTGTTTTGGTGCAGAAAGGCAAAAAGAGCAAAAACACCAACAAACACATGAAATACTCTCACTACAGCTGCACATTACAAAACAAAAATTAAGTGGATCTCTCTTAAAACAACAAATGGCATATTCTTGCTTGCCAAGTTCACTACACTGTATTTATCTGCCAGTATTAACCAACATGGAATGAAGTGTATGCACACACATATTATTCTATTTTACTACTATACAGGGAGTGCAGAATTATTAGGCAAGTTGATTTTCTGATCATATTTTTTTTCCAAGTACATTTTACCAATTCCAATCCACATCAATCTTAATAACTACCATTAATATTGTTTTTAATCATTTATAAGTGATACATAATAGTTCATGAAGGCTGGAAATGAAAAACGCCTATTATTCAGGTGTGCAGAATTATTAGGCAGGTTTTCTTTTACAGGCCAAATGAGCCAAAAAAGAGATTTAACTCAGACTGAAAAGTCAAAAATGATTAAATACTCATGAGAAGGACGCAATACTAATGCAATACTAGAAATTGCAAAGTTAAAGCATGACCAATGGACAGCAAAACGCTCATTGGGTCAGCGGGGTCATACAAAAACAGGTGGAAAAGAAAAGACGCATGTTAACTGCAAAAGAATTAAGAATTAAGGTGAAGAATTAAGTGTGAAACCATCAGGAACCCTTTAGTCTCCAGCGCCACCATTTTCCAGAACTGCAACCTACCTGGAGTCTCCAGAAGTGTGAGGTGTCAGGATCTCAGAGACTTAGGCTAGCTAAAGAATCCTAAAAAATGACCCGCTCTTAATAAAAATCACAAGCTGAAGTGTTAGAAAATACATGAAGACTGGGTTTTTATAGGCCTTATAGACAGACGGCTTGAGAGTGACTCTTGAAGGACCAGCACCACATCCTCTTGTACCACCGTTTGAAGAATTCATCTTCCAAAATCTGACAGTAAGTTTTAGAAGATCATTTTTAGTCCATATCTGCAAGACGGACATTTCAGGATAAGAGATGGACTAAAAGTGAACTCCCACATCTTACTGCCAGATTCTGGAAGATAAATTCTTCAAATGGTGGTACAAGAGGATGTGGTGCTGGTCCTTCAAGAGTCACTCTCAATCTGTCTGTCTATAAGGCCTATAAAAACCCAGTCTTAATGTATTTTCTAACACTTCAGCTTGTGATTTTTATTAAGAGCAGGTCATTTTTTAGGATTCTTAAGTCGTTAATCTCGATTCTCACACTTCTGGAGACTCCAGGTAGGTTGCAGTTCTGGAAAATGGTGGCGCTGGAGACTAAAGGGTTCCTGATGGTTTCACACTTAATTCTTCACCTTAATTCTTCAATCTTTTGCAGTTAACATGCGTCTTTTCTTTTCCACCTGTTTTTGTATGACCCCGCTGACCCAATGAGCATTTTGCTGTCCATTGGTCATGCTTTAACTTTGCAATTTCTAGTATTGCATTAGTATTGCGTCCTTCTCATGAGTATTTAATCATTTTTGACTTTTCAGTCTGAGTTAAATCTCTTTTTTGGCTCATTTGGCCTGTAAAAGAAAACCTGCCTAATAATTCTGCACACCTGAATATAAGGCATTTTTCATTTCCAGCCTTCATGAACAATTATGTATCACTTATAAATGATTAAAAACAATATTAATAGTAGTTATTATGATTGATGTGGATTGGAATTGGTAAAATGTACTTGGAAAAAAAATATGATAAAAAAATCAACTTGCCTAATAATTCTGCACTCCCTGTATGCATGCAATATATTGACAAAATCTATAGCTACCGTGTTATGTCATTGAAGGTTTTGGAGCAGTGTTTATGATGCATAATATATTATCTGTGTATTATCATACATATGCATATTTGTCACCCATTTCCATCTATGTTAATAAATAAAATAATAATAATAAATAAAACTTGTTATAGCCTCTGATGTGTGTGCTCTGAAAACCTTTTCTGTTCTGCTCGGTATTTGGCCCGAACCCAGAGTGCTCCTCCCGTATTCCTGGCTGTGGTAGGAACAAGCCAAGAGTGAGGAGTCAGGGTGGTGGAGGAATGCTGAAAACTGTCGAAAAAGGCGAGTCGACTATTCTGGGAAAACCTGAGACTTACATTACATATTACAAATGAGCATAATAGGTTCTATATTACAATAGATATATTTTTGATACCAAGGTACATCACATAATCAATTCTGATGGAAAACGTCCCCGGTTAACAGGGTGAACCCCTTGATTTTACAGCACAGAAGAGACACAAAAGATCTTAAATTGCAGAATAATCAAACATATAAGAGTATATATAGAATATACAGTTGGTACGGAAAGTATTCAGACCCCCTTAAATTTTTCACTCTTTATTATATTGCAGCCATTTGCTAAAATCATTTAAGTTCATTTTTTTTCCTCATTAAATGTACACACAGCACCCCATATTGACAGAAAAACACACAATTGTTGACATTTTTGCAGATTTATTAAAAAAGAAAAACTGAAATATCACATGGTCCTAAGTATTCAGACCCTTTGCTGTGACACTCATATATTTAACTCAGGTGCTGTCCATTTCTTCTGATCATCCTTGAGATGGTTCTACACCTTCCTCTGAGTCCAGCTGTGTTTGATTATACTGATTGGACTTGATTAGGAAAGCCACACACCTGTCTATATAAGACCTTACAGCTCACAGTGCATGTCAGAGCAAATGAGAATAATGAGGTCAAAGGAACTGCCTGAAGAGCTCAGAGACAGAATTGTGGCAAGGCACAGATCTGGCCAAGGTTACAAAAAAATTCTGCTGCACTTAAGGTTCCTAAGAGCACAGTGGCCTCCATATTCCTTAAATGGAAGACGTTTGGGATGACCAGAACCCTTCCTAGAGCTGGCCGCCCGGCCAAACTGAGCTATCGGGGGAGAGGAGCCTTGGTGAGAGAGGTAAAGAAGAACCCAAAGATCACTGTGGCTGAGCTCCAGAGATGCAGTCGGGAGATGGGAGAAAGTTGTAGAAAGTCAACCATCACTACAGCCCTACACCAGTCGGGGCTTTATTGCAGAGTGGCCCGACGGAAGCCTCTCCTCAGTGCAAGACACATGAAAGCCCGCATGGAGTTTGCTAAAAAACACCTGAAGGACTCCAAGATGGTGAGAAATAAGATTCTCTGGTCTGATGAGACCAAGATAGAACTTTTTGGCCTTAATTCTAAGCGGTATGTGTGGAGAAAACCAGGCACTGCTCATCACCTGTCCAATACAGTCCCAACAGTGAAGCATGGTGGTGGCAGCATCATGCTGTGGGGGTGTTTTTCAGCTGCAGGGACAGGACGACTGGCTGCAATCGAGGGAAAGATGAATACGGCCAAGTACAGGGATATCCTGGACGAAAACCTTCTCCAGAGTGCTCAGGACCTCAGACTGGGCCGAAGGTTTACCTTCCAACAAGACGATGACCCTAAGCACACAGCTAAAATAACAAAGGAGTGGCTTCACAACAACTCCGTGACTGTTCTTGAATGGCCCAGCCAGAGCCCTGACTTAAACCCAATTGAGCATCTCTGGAGAGACCTAAAAATGGCTGTCCACCAAAGTTTACCATCCAACCTGACAGAACTGGAGAGGATCTGCAAGGAGGACTGGAAGAGGATCCCCAAATCCAGGTGTGAAAAACTTGTTGCATCTTTCCCAAAAAGACTCATGGCTGTATTAGATCAAAAGGGTGCTTCTACTAAATACTGAGCAAAGGGTCTGAATACTTAGGACCATGTGATATTTCAGTTTTTCTTTTTAATAAATCTGCAAAAATGTCAACAATTCTGTGTTTTTCTGTCAATATAGGGTGCTGTGTGTACATTAATGAGGAAAAAAAATGAACTTAAATGATTTTAGCAAATGGCTGCAATATAACAAAAAGTGAAAAATTTAAGGGGGTCTGAATACTTTCCGTACCCACTGTATGTAAATTAAATTAGGTTTTTTTCGAGTGTGTCCTGTATGACGTCAAAAGAGAGCGGCACTTACCCATCACCCAGAGCAAGAGCATGCACTTTTTCAGCTTCCCAAAGAACCCAGCGTTAAGGGAACAGTAGATGAAGTTTGTATTTCTGGGGCAGCAACGGAGTTGTGCACGTATGTTTGTTTGCTCCTGGGATTTCAGTGATGAATGCTTTGTAAACAAGTCCCAGTTCGGTGCTGGATTTGCAGATCGGGGGCGGTGAGTAAAGCTGCATCAGATGTCTGTGTTTTGTTGGCAATCGGTGTGCAAGTGCATATAATGTAAACTATACGAACATTTTTGTTCCCTTTTTATTTATAATGATGCCGCACCTAGCATGCGAGCTCTACACAGAAGCTGTGCACGCTCGTGACACTTAAGCTCCGCCCACGGCACTGACGGCAGGCACGCCTCCAGGAGCTCACCTTTTTTCGGAAAGACTCGGTTTAGCGTATCTATCTTTTATAAATATGACAAAACTAAACGGAGATATCAGAGATATGGAGGATGCATTGTTACTCTATATGTACTCAAGATTAACATGAGATGAAACATGGCAGAAACTGTGATTTACCCTCAGATAATACTGAAGCTTTAAACATTTGGTGTATCACAAGACAAACACCTTTCAGAAATGTACTTCATTAGTAGCCTACATTTTGAGTATACAAATACTTGACATTACTGGCAGTTATTATTAACTGCAATAACTATGAAACAGTACTATTATTCTAAATCTTTTGATTGTGCATTGACTTTATTTCTTTGTCTTAATGGTGCACAGAGGATGTGTGCAAATCATTTCAGAACGTCCCAAATCGACCATCTCCCACTACACATTAATGGATCTTTAAAGAGTGTCATAAACCTCGAAGGGTTAGTTCACCCAGAAATGAAAATTCTGTCATTTATTACTTACCCTCATGCCGTTCCACACCTGTAAGACCTTTGTTCATCTTCAGAACACAAATTAAGATATTTTAGTTGAAATCCGATGGCTTCGTGAGGCCTCCGTAGGGAGCAATGACATTTCCTCTCTCAAGATCCATAAAGGTACTAAAAACATATTTAAATCGGTTCATGTGAGTACAGTGGTTCAATATTAATATTATAAAGTGACAAAAATATGTTAAAAAACAAAACAACAACTTATTTAGTGATGCCCGATTTCAAAACACTGCTTCAGGAAGATTCGGAGCATAATGAATCAGTGTATCGAATCTGCTGTTCGGAGCGCCAAAGTCACGTGATTTCAGCCGTTGGCAGTTTGACACGCGATCCGAATCATGATTTGATACACTGATTCATTTGTGCTCCGAATCTTCCTGAAGCAGTGTTTTGAAATCGGCCATGCACTTGCACAACGATGGGCTCTTACGGCACATTCTGTGGAGAAAGTGCAGTAAGAGCCCAACCACATGCATCACTGTATGATGAGTGCAATGGTTCAGACCGCATTTTACCTCAATTTGCTCTCCTATTTATTGTTATTTATTGATTGTTTTCAGTATGTGTTAATTGAAGTGCTTAATATTGTTTACAGTGTGTATGAAGTATTCCTTGCTCTTGGGGTTAGTGTGATGAAAATTTTGAACCTTTACAGAACATAAAACGTCTTCTTTTGGTAATGAAAGTGCTGCAGTTCAAGGTTCCTTATATGAGTTTAGGGGGACGTTCCATTTTGGTTATTATGTGGTCACATAAGAACATTACAAAGAGGACATTTGGGAAGTTAACAGTACGTCCTATAGTAATAGTCCCCTAAACATTTCCAGAACATCCTGAATGTTCACCAAATAACGTCCTCCAGCCCTTAAAAGAACTCCACATTGTGACCATCTCTGAACGTTCTGGGAACGTTACCAAACGACAGGTTAGATGTTGAGGAGTTATAGAAAATAATAAAGTTTGAAGTCACTGTTCTGGAGTTGAGCATTTGCTTTAGATGGGCTCTTGATTCTTGATATTTTAACGTTAGATTTTCTCTGGCTGCTTGTTTCCAAAACACGCTTGTTATGCAAAAATTGCAAGAGAAATTCTGATCAGATGAATTTGGTTGTTTAGTGATGGTGATTTAATCATCATGGAGTGTCCCGATTCATCTTGAAGTCTGTGTGAGTCAACATGATCCTGTCTGAATAATTTCTGCATAATGACCTAAAAGCTTTAGAGAATGTTCTGTGAAGGTCGGCCAAATAACGTCCCCCAACCCTTAAAAGAACTCCACATCGTGACCGTCTCGGAACGTACAGGGAACGTTACTAGGAAACGTTCTTACCACTAGTGGGGATGTTCTGAGAATGTTCTGGGAGCGTAAAGTTTCTAACGGTGTATGAAACATTTCCCAATATTTAATATGCAGAGGATGTGAACCACTTTAGGAAGTCCCCAAATCCCACTACACAATGGATCCTCAAAAAAACAGTTATAAGCATAATTTATAGATCTGCACTTTACTGGCAAAATCACTTGAGCTCTTACTACACATTCTGTGGAGATTTATGTCCTAACCACATGCATCACTGTAAAGTGGAGAGTGCAATGCTTCAGTCCGCAAAACCCTGCGTTGTATATTCTCCCATTTATATATGATATAGTTTCAATTGTTAACATTAGTCAACATTAACTAACAGTGAATACTTCTAAAACATTTATTAATCTTAGTAAATGTTAATTTCAACATTCACTAATACATTATTAAGATCAAAAGTTGTACATTAGTTAATTCACTGTGAACTAATATGAACATAAATGCTAATAAATGCTGTAATATATTGTTCATATATTGTTAGTTCATGTCATTTAGTGCATTAACTAATGTTAACAAATGAGACCTTTTTGTAAAGTGTTACCATATATTATTTTCAGTTGTTTTTTTTAACAGAAGTGCATATTATGACGTTTTTTTTTTTTTATCATACTTTCAGCCTGTATTTTCAGTATTTGCAGTAAAGTATTACAGTCTGTAATTTGCTCTACAGACCTAGTAAAATACTAAGTTCTGATATATTCCTATATATGAAAAGAAAAAAATTCACCATTTTGTAATGGTAAACAAATTGACAAGACACACCCATACTTCTCATCTCACTCTATTGAGGCTGAAGGCTTTGGTGATGTCACCACGTTAAACCATATCCTGTCCTTTTCACACAGAACAACTCACTCATTAGTGAAGAAGAACACCACTGTACGTCCACGTCCATCCATAGTTTAAGTTAAAGTTGTGAAATACTTTAGAGTTCGAATCTGACAGCTGATCTGAATTCATGGAGTACATAAATACATTTAATCAAACGTTCAGTGGATTAAATGGTAAGTACATCCGTGATCTCATGAGTGTCATGACTTTCACTTGTGTTTTGCTAATGCGATGAATTTCAATTTATGTACTGTATTAGGTAAAGTAGTGCAACAGAGAATGGATTTTTATTTTTTATTTTTTTATTTTTTGTCAGATGACAATTTTTTGTCAATTAAAGCACTGATTGTGTTGTGTTTTGAATACAGATTCTGGCTGTCCATTTGACTTCCTTAACCAAACAAATGAGATGTTTAACAGAAATAATAGTGCAGAGAAATACAATAACCAAACTATGCAATACTCTGAGAAACTGGCCATATCAAAGGAGGCAGTCATGCTATTTAAAGGCTTGATGGTCACACGCTTCATGCCCTCGTTCTACATCATTGTAATGCTCTTTAGTTTGCCACTGAACGCTTTGGCCTTGGTGACGTTCACCTGTAAGACTCGAGTGAAGAAACCAGCGGTGATCTACATGTCTCACCTGGCGTGTGTGGACCTGCTCTTCACCCTGCTGCTGCCTCTGAAGATCCACTACCAGCTGAACGCTTCAGATTGGGTGTTCGGTGAGGTGGCGTGCCGTGTACTCAGTGTAGCGTACTACTGCAACATCTACTGCTCCATACTGCTGATGATGTGCATAAGTGTGGACAGACTGCTGGCCGTGGTGTTTCCCGTCACCTCTCTAACCTGGAGGAGCCCAAGGAAAGCCACGTGCGTATGCGTGCTGGTCTGGCTGCTGGCGCTCGCTGGTATGGTGCCAACTCTCTTAGTGAGACAAACGGCCAATGTCAAGAATGTGGGGATCACCTGCTTTGATGTGCTGGAAAGACATGGCTTTTCATTGCAGTTTTACTTGTACTTTTTCACCATCATTCCCTGCATCTACTTCTTCCTGCCGCTGGTTGTCATCTTGGTGAGCTACTCTATCATCATATATGTGCTCTGTGTCAAACCTACTCATTTAACAACATCATCTTCTTCCCCACACAAGGAAAGAAGAGCTGTGATTATGGCTACTGCTGTGTTGATTGAGTTTGTAATCTGTTTTGCACCATCCAATGCCATCCTGTTGTACCGCTGTGTTTATTTAAATACTGGAGGAAACAAAGCAGTAGATACCTATGCTGCTTACCTGTTGGCTGTGTGTTTGGGGAGCTCAAGTGTTTTCCTGGACCCTCTGCTGTACTATTACGGCTCGTCTCAGTACAGACAGCAGATCAGCTCTGTGTTGTGGGGCAGGAAGGCAGAAAGAGCAAACCCTCAATTAAGCACAAACACACAGACACTTACCTTAGCTGCACTGTAAAATGAACTGGAACAAGACTTTACCATTTTATCATTGTTGTAATACATTATCTTCACACATCTATTCACACATATATAAACACATGATAGAGATGCCATGAAACCTGAAAAAATTAAATAATTAAATTAAATTAGACATTTAAAACAAAAATTACATTCTGAAAAGTTTTAATTATCAGAACAGAAAAGTACATTTTCTAAAAAAAATTCTTCATAAGAACAAAATCAACTCAAATAAAAAGCTGTACTTAAGCATTAAATGACTCTGGATATAACTTCAACATCATTATCATCGTCAGAGGTGAGGTTTGTCCTGCATTTAACAGATTCACCACAATGTATTCATTTGCCAGTATTAATCAATATATGGAGTGTATGTATTTAGTGGCTCTGCATGTGAGATGCATGTATAAAGTGCTGTATTATAATCTTTAACTACAACTACGTGCATACAGTAGGCTACATTTATAATATCATGCTGTGCTAATGAAGGATCTCTCTATCTATGAATTTATGTGATTCTGCAATAAAATAATCAATAAAAACTGTAATAAAGTTTGATTATTTCTTTTAAACATTTTTTTTAACATGACACAGAGAGGCTGTGATTAAGCAATCCTCTAGGTGGCGGTGTTTGGATCTGGATCCAACTCACATATTTACATATCCATTAAACCTACCCGCTTAAAGCGCGTGCTCCTGAAAGTGTGACACGTGCGAACAGCCAATCACACCGATCATGGAGAGCATCTGTCTGATTCACTTCTCGCGAGAGAGCCACGCAATTCACTACTCTTCTTAAGATTAAGAGATCGTTATGAAAAATGACAAAATGAAAAATTAAATGCATTTACAAAGCAGGAATAAACACTGCTGCTGCAGTTAATGTTTGAGAAGGCAAATGAAAGAAAATATCTGACTAACCAATGCATGTGAATCAAATATAAACGCAGTCTTTATCACAAAGACCTCAAAAGAATACATGTAAGCTTACCTGTTTTAAATTTATATATTAATGCATGTATTATATTTATTTTAATTTAAAAGCAAAGTTTAATATTGTAAATTAATATATGAATTATACCAAAAACTATAGAATAACACAAGATGTGTCACTCGTATTGTTTTGAATGGGAGAAAGTACAACGCGCAATATGGCAGAATAAGTCCCAGCTTCTAAATAAGAGCCAATCGGTGATTGGTAAAGTCATCGCGTCACTGCAGTGGCCATTAGAAGCTCCGGTTCCTATAGAAACAGTCAGATGCACGTTTCCTATAGGACTGCGCATAAGCTTGATCCAGCCTGACAAATAACGTTTTTTGTCATGATTTGAGCGTTTAGAAACAAAATTTATGAGACAGTTGTCAGATTTCATTGGTGATTTAAAATATGAAATTTAATCGAAAGCTTGGCAAACAGCTTTAGAGAATCTGATGTATCCCATTCACAGAGATAGGAGTTGCACTTGAATGCCCGAGAGGCATTTCTAAGATGGCCACCGAGTGAAATGACTTGTCTTAAAGGGACTTTGATTATCCATAATTATAATTCATATAATATAAATATAATAAATAATTAGCAGATGAACAAAAGATGAACAATTTTGTCTCTAAATTGTTTTCACTATAAAGTGATTCAATTTGGAGTGAGAGATACAGGAGGGGTGGCTTTATTGCATCAGATACAGGTCACTTTCCTCACAGCTGATTGGTCGAGTTTTGGTTTGCGATCTCAAACCCAGAATAAAACCTGCTCCGGAGCAGGTTAGTCGTGTAGCGTAAGTTACCATAGCAATGAAACCCGCTGAAAACCAATCCACCTTCATGAGCCCGAAAAAACAGAGTTTGCTCAAATTAATCTTGAACTTACCTGGGTAGAAACTGAATCCGGCTTTGTGCAACAGGCCACGGGATTTAGGACTTATGCTGCACTTTTGTTGATGAGAGTGAACATTTGTAGTCAAAGTAAGATACTATTTTCATGTATATCTGATTTGTCTTAATATGCAGATGAGGTGAATGTGCAGATCACTTTAGGAAGCCCCAAATCCCATCACACAATAATGGATCCTCAAAGAAACAGTTATAAGTGTAATTTATAGATCTGCACTTTACTGGCAACATCACTTACACATTCTGTAGAGATTTGTGTCCTAACCACATGCATCACTCCATAATTTGGAGAGTACAATGCTTCAGTCCGCAAAACCCTGCATTGTATATTCTCCTATTTATATATATACACTTTACAATAAGGTTTCAATTGTTAACATTAGTTAACTACATTATTTAACATTAACAGTGAACAATACTTCTAAAGCATTTATTAATCTTAGTAAATGTTAATTTCAGCATTTACTAATACATTATTACGATCAAAAGTTTTATTTGTTAACATTGGTTAATTCACTGTGAACTAATATGAACATGGATATTTTAACTAGAAATAACAAAGGCTAATTGTCACGTTTGAGTTTTGTTCATGTTTAGAGTCTGTGTTTTGTATTCTGTATCCCAGAAAGCAAGGTTAACTTAACGTCACCTTGAACTCTCGGTTGATTAACCCAAACCATGCTTACTCGAGGTATGCTGGTTACAAAAACGCGTTCAAGAGTAAATTCAGCCAAACCAGAATATGTTCCTGGTTAACACACAAGACATTCTCAACAAAGTGACGAATCAATGATTCACCATGTAAACAGACGCTAAGAAAAAGCGTGCCATTCTACTTCCTCCTTTTTTTGTTTAATGGCGATTTAGCCTACTTACTTAGCAGACATCGCCACCTATTTGGTGGTTGTGCAATCATTTTTTTCAATCTTTTTATTTAATTAGTAATCTTTATTCACTAAGAATAAGAATTATATTGTATGTTTGATGCTAATTATTTAATAAGATCACAAAAAGGAAAAAAATGCAGGAAATTCAATGCAGATGTGTGAGATGACGATAAGATAATATTAGAAATTAGAATTGAATAAACATTTAAATAATACCTTGTATTAATAGTGCTTTATAATATATATATATATATATATATATATATATATATATATATATATATATATATATATATATATATATATATATTATATTTTATAGTATAATTTTGTATATTATTTAACAAATTTATAACTATTTATAACATGCAGATTACCTCTTAAGCAATAACCTGGAGCTCTGGATGTTATGTTCTCAGGTTATGTTCAGAAAGTAAGTTGCTATGGCTACCTACATACCCTGAAAGTTACCTCCGTTTCTGGAACCGAAAGTTGAAGTTATCTGCTTACTTATTCTTAAACATACGGTATGTCACATAACCTGCTTTCTGGAATACCCCCCAGTTCATGTCTGAGAGGCTGTTTACACAACCAGCCATTTTGGCCATTTTGGCCAGTCATTTACATGACAACGGCGTTTTGGGTGCCTGAAAACGCAAACTTTTGAAAACGAGTTTCAAAGTGCAAGGTTTTGAAAACGGTCAATTAAGCATTAGGGAGATACAGCCTCAAGTCTATTTTCGCATGCACTACGCAAATTTGTTTCTGCATTTTACGAAAACTGCTTTACAAATCAACTTTAATTCCATAACTGAATTCCATGAAAATCGGAGCAACGGCCTAGGAGGAGTTAATAAAAGTAGGTTTTTCAGAAAATTCAAAATGATAGAAGAATGTTCATGACGAAAAATGACGTCATAGGGTGCAATTGAATCATCTTGAGCCAAAAAGAATTTTGTTTCTAGCCACTACGGTTCAAAACTTATTAGCATAAACCTTAGTGAAATTTTGGACAGGTAGTGGCACTATATGGATTGAGCTAGAGACTCCAAATTTGCTATGGTGACAGTTCCAACTGCTCTCTATCAGCGTGCCAAATTTTACAACTTTTTACCAAACGGTTCTATAGGCTGCCATAGACTCCCAGAGCGGAAGAATAATAAGAAGAAGAAGAACGCCAATGATTTTAATAGCTGCATACGCACCTTCAGTGCACTAATGAAAGCTGCACTTAAGCATTAAATGACTCTGGATATAATTATCATCTTCAGAGGTGAGGTCCATCCTGCATTTAACAGATTCACCACAATGTATTCATTTGCCGGTTTTAATCAATATATGAACTGTATGCATTTAGTGGCTCTGCATGTGAGATGCATGTATAGATTACTGTAGCCTATTATATTCTTTAACTACAAATATATGCATATGGTAGGCTAGATTTATGCTGTGCTAATGAAGGATCTATCTATCTATCTATCTATCTATCTATCTATCTATCTATCTATCTATCTATCTATCTATCTATCTATCTTTGAATTTGATAACACTTGATCGTTTCTTTCTTTTAAACATTTTTAACATGACACAGAGGCTGTGATTAAGTAATCCTCTAGGTGGCGGTGTTTATCCATATGTCTACCCAATGTATACACCACAACTGGCAAACTACATATGCTGTATTTAATGCTGTCTAGATCAAGTAACCAAAATACTAAAATACCCCAAACAATGACTAGTCCATTGTTATTTACATTCAAAAGCCTCTTACACATTTTGAAGGTGGTACTAAATTAATTAAATCGTAGCCTATAATTGTATGCGTAGAAACAATGCTGTGTAGCATTTTTGCAGAAACCAAGGTTAACGAGGGTGATAGAAACTATATCTATAGATATTTTGACTGCTGTAACAATAGGTCTATCAAGTGATTCATTGTAAGGAATTCACTTACCCTACCTTCTTAGTAGACTGTCATCACTTCTACTACTGATACTAGGCCTACATAAATTCTTAATAATCTTTGAACTGTGGAAGTAACGTACTAGCCTACTTTACGTTATGTTTTTAAAGATTTCTGGCGAGCGTACTGTGTGAGGAGAAAAGAAGTAATCGCTCAGTTGGTTAACTTTCTGTGTAGCTACTCGACTTAGTGAGACTTGTTCGTCGTTTTAATCACCTCAGCAGCTGACGGCGCGGATGTTTTTCTTTTTTTTTTTTAACGGTATCGCCTCATAGCCTCATATGACACAGCGGAATGCTAGTTCCCATCATAGACTGTAAAAAAGGTTCCCATTCATAAAGGGGAAGAGCGAATTTGGTTTTGTTTTCATGTACACTGGAATTATGCATTTGCAGCATGTAACTGAGGAAATATATAGATAATATTTAAAACTGCCCACATAATACCTATGTAAATGCATTACTTGTGTGAACTCGTGAAGGGCGTATCCCAGCAGGTCATATGACTGTGTTTGACGGAGCTCCGCACCTGTCTATAAAGAGCTGATTCTGTTGACATTCAGGACGAAAACAGTCAAGCTCAACTAATTACAGTCGTTCCAGTCAATTTCGCAGGAATAATGGCTCTCCGATTGATCTGGATTTACGCTGTGCTTCTGTTAGACAGCGTGAACGTGTCTAGTCAAAGTAAGAATTTGTTTTCTTGTTTAAATTGTCAGAGAATTGTCTCAGCCCAACCCAATACATTCATATTGCCTACGAAAACGTTTTATTTGATTATTTCCTATTGAGAACCACTTATAAATGTTACAAATGTAAAGGGTTATACTGAGATTTACTTTTTGATTTGTCTAAAAATAATAATTATATAAATATATTTTTATAATATAAAATAAAAAGGACCATGCAGTTAGGTATTTGATTTCACATTGTTTAAACCTGCCTCAAAGTATATGCCTGAGGTTTATAATGTATGTTTTCTGTTGCAATATTTAGCCTTTGCTATGAGTAATAATAGTGTTGAACACAACAGTCATTTTGTTCCTTTACAGTAGACAGATTTCATAACTTACATGCTGATGCAGACTGTAATGAGTATCTATCTGTCTATCTATCTAGATTCTAACTTGGACAGAGGCTTTACTGGTGTTGAAACTAAGGAGGGTGTTGCGGTGACAGACACTGCTCTTGATGTACTGAACAGCAAGCTCACCCAGATCTTCTTCCCAGTGGTCTACATCATCGTCTTCATTGTGGGCCTGCCGGCCAACGCTATGGCCATCTGGGTGTTCCTCTTTAGGACGAAGAAGAAACATCCCTCATCCATTTTCATGGCCAACCTTGCACTGGCGGACCTGTTGTTCGTAATCTGGATTCCTCTTAAGATTGCATACCATTTTAACGGGAATCACTGGATCTTCGGCGAAGCCATGTGCAAAGTGCTGGTGGGCTTTTTCTATGGGAACATGTATTGTTCAACTGCTTTCATTATGTGTATTAGTGTCCAGAGGTATTGGGCCATAGTACATCCTCTTTCCCAGCAGAAAAGGAACAACAAATTGGCGGCGGGTGTGTCTGTGTGTGTGTGGCTGGTTGTGTGGGTTATTACGGTACCTCTCTATCTTTATGACCAGACTGTGAAGGTCACCAACCTTGATATTGTCACCTGCCATGATGTCACACGTCCTAGCCAATCACGCTACCCTTCTATCTACTTCCTGATTATGGGAGTTGTGGGATTCGTAGTTCCCTGCATAGTATGTG
Organism: Megalobrama amblycephala; assembly: GCF_018812025.1. NCBI lineage: Eukaryota > Metazoa > Chordata > Actinopteri > Cypriniformes > Xenocyprididae > Megalobrama > Megalobrama amblycephala. Next base: position 30,814,505 of record NC_063061.1, on the reverse strand, counting down.
TAGTGGCGAATGTGCAGATGCTGCGTTCCTTGAAGAGCTCGATGACAGATGCTACCATCGTTCAGAAGCGGAGGAAGGCTGTCATCCTCATCGTCACAGTGCTGGTGATGTTCTTGGTGTGTTTCACCCCCAGTAACATCATGGTTATGGTGCATTACTCCTTGCTCTTTGCCGGAGTACAGGAAAGCGGTTACGGCTTCTACATTACCACGCTATGCCTGGCCAGCCTGAACAGCTGCGTCGACCCCTTTGTATATTATTTCATCTCAGATGAGTTCAGAGAACATGTCAGAAACACATTTCGTTGTCGCAGCGAGCGCACTGCACAGCGGATGCGAGTTTCCTTCAGTGCACTGAAGTATTCGAAGAAAAACAGTACCTACACGTCAGACTCTGGAAACACGCAGAGTACTTCCTACTAAGAATGATGTTCGACAACTATAAACTGTTTTTAAAATCTGTGATATGCTCTACAATACCTCTTGAATACTATAGGAGCTCTTGTTATTTTATTATAAAATGTTGTAACGGCTGGAGGGACAAGCTTCTGAAACATGCACTGAGTTAATATGTAAACTAAATGAAATTTTGCCCATATCTAAAATCTTAGGCTCTTAAAAGGAAACCCAAATGGGTTTCAAACCAGCATTTCTTGGAACTCCAAATTGGCCTCCTGTTTGATGACATAGTCACCATAGAGATGTTGAAGTGTTTGCCATTGTGTCACAAGATACAGGTTGCCTTAAGTTGAGATTGGAGGCCTGGAATTTTGTGCTTTTTGTTTTGTCTGTCTGTGTTAATGGGATTTCTCAGAATCTTCTCTGAAATGACCTTTAATCCAGTTCTGTGAAAGTAGAGTAGTTGACTGAATGACTGAAGCTGTATTAGATTTTGAGCACCTGTTACAGAAACCATTTTGCATTTATTCCTATTTACATACTGTAGACGCGTGTAGAAGGAGCACCGAAAGACTGTGTTCTGCCAATCACACCATAAGCGACCAATTTTAGATGTGTGAATGTATAACCAGCAGGAATAACCTCATTTTGATTTGCTCTAAAGCACTAAATGCTGAAGTGGTAGCACCATTCACCATGCATGATTGTGTAGACAATGTTTTCTTGTAGACATTTTCCTGTCTCTTGCACACTCATGCCCCCACTTGATTTCAAAGCACATTTATGGTTTAATGTTGTGATGAGTGTATTTTGTATTTGTTTTTGGGTTTTTTTAAAGAGTTGTCTGAATGTATTTATCAATAAATTTGTCTTTCCATGTTCCTTATGATTTGCTCTGTATGCGTTGATCTTGTCCTCTAAACAAGACAGACAGGAGGTAGAATATGGCCAAAGTCCACAGATCAACTTTTTATTTGACGAGTCAAATCATAAATTCTGTTTGCAGTTGTTTGACACACACACCGGTTCATTGCCCTTTTTAATATTTACCTTTCATTGATTTTTGAGACAGAAAAAGCAAGATATAAGCACAAAAATTTTTTTTTGAATAAACCATTCAAAGAAATTATATTAGTAATGGTGTTTGAACATAAGATAGAGAATAAAGCACAATTACCTAAAATGACAAAACTACAAAAATCCAGAGCCTCTGTGACCTTGATGAAATCATAGTTGGTGAAATATGGAGAAAAAAAGGACCTTCAGGATAAAGGATTTATTGCTATATATATATATCTGATGTATCAGTTGTGCAACTTTATCAAAGAGGTATAGCCATTTTATTTTTTTAAATGTCAGTAGTGTTTGTCTCATATTTATAATGATTTTCTGAAGATTAATATATTGTTTTGAGTTATGTTCAGTGTTATTTTAGTATTTATTTATATATAAGTTATAAGTTTATATGCTTTCATATCCTTTCAAGTTTTTGTTTTGATTTCTATTAGGTTTTTTAAATTATTTCCTTATAGGTTTATTTTTATTTCTGATTTTTTTTAGTAGTATTAGGCTAGTTAAGTTAACCAATTAAGTTAAACTTAATCAATTAGTTGACAAGGCAACATTTCTAAGTTTCAGGTTTTCTTTTAATATTTATGTTTTATTTTATTTTATTTCAGCTTTATTTCAATTTAATTGTTTTTTGAAATTTAATTGTCTACACTTTAGTTTTGGTTTTAGGTAACAATTAACAATGCACCTTGTGATCTGAGAACAAGGTAGTGATAATGTAATGTCATTTTGATCAAATAAAGATAACCATACTGTGACTCTATTGTGTATTGACTCTTACTGTATTGTGTATTGTTGCCCTTTATTGTGTAGCCTATATACTCTTATTTTAATGTCTTTGTATTTTATTGTTTATTATGCCCTTCTGCCCCATCGTTCTTCAGAGGAATGAACAATATAAGAATTTCATTTTCCTATAACGTACCGATGACAATAAAGAATATCTTGAATCTTGAAAGAATATGTTGTTAAGAATGTTGCTCTCTAAGTTAGGCTATACTTAAAAAAAAACGAATGGCACGAAAATACCCTTTAAACAGTACTATTAGTGTTGATACAGAAAAATGAATGGTTTCGATATGACCCATATACCGTCTCAGTCTCTCTCCTCCCACGCGCAAGCTCATGTTGTTGATTTTTCATCAAGAAGATCAAATCTCGAAACTCACGCGCTTACAGGATCTGACCGAAATGCGTCATGCGTGTGACGTCACGCAGGTAAGGAAACTCGACGCGCTTTGATTACTTAGAGAGTTAAGGTGTGTCCTTCATTCTTTCAGGTCGACTAAAAACATTTCGCGGAGAGGAAACGCTCATACACCGCTTCAAGAGACAGACTGCTATTCAACTTAGGAAATAACTAAAAGTTTGAGAAACAAGGATTATGGCTGTCACTGCGACTTGCCGGATCTTGTTTTTTTCCGTATTTATGTTTTTTGCGTCGGCGGAGGCAGTGACAGGTGAGTCGCTTTAAACTCGCTTTAAATTCGTCCGTATTTTGAATTTACTTGTTTTTCTGATGCACTTTTGTTTGTAATTCACTCTTTTAAATATGAATCAATGTGTTTTGTTTCAGCTAAAGGCAAAGGACGAGGTTTACCTGTCGTGCTGGATCCAGATACAGGCAAATTATTCACTGAGCAGGTCGTCACAGATACACTAAAGAGCAGTCTCACAACCGTCTTCCTGCCAATTATTTACATAATCGTTTTTGCATTGGGGTTGCCAAGCAATGCAATGGCGATATGGGTCTTGCTGTTCAGGTCAAAGAAACTTCACCCTGCTGCCATTTACATGGGAAACTTGGCGCTGGCTGACCTAATGTTTGTTATCTGGACGCCTCTCAAGATCGCTTACCATTTAAAAGGAAATAATTGGACTTTCGGAGAAGGGATGTGCAAAGTGTTGGTGGGTTTCTTCTACGGCAACATGTATTGCTCCATCCTCTTCATCACTTGTTTAAGCGTCCAGCGGTACTGGGTCTGCGCTCACCCGCTCTCCCAGCAGAGGAAAAACAACAAGTTTGCTATCATCGTGTCAGTGTGTATCTGGATCTTCATTGGGGTCAGCACTACACCTTTGTACCTCGACAAGCAAACAGTTGAACTCTCAGACCTCAACATCACCACCTGCCATGATGTCAACGTTATCAGTCGGGAGAACTTCCTGTCGGGCAACATGTTCCTGGACGTTCAGCTGCCCTATTACTATTTCATGGTGATGGCAGGTCTTGTGTTCTTCATCCCAATGTTGATCATCATAGCGGCTTACATTCTTCTCCTTCGCTCGCTTGGGAACTCTACAATCGAGGGCAGTGCCGGAAAAAGCCGCCAACGAGCTGTGGTCCTCATTGTCACTGTGCTCATAACGTTCCTGGTCTGCTTCATCCCCAGTAATGTGATGTTGGTGGTGCACTATTCTCTACTGCGAAAAGGTTTGTTCAATAACGGCTACGGCTTCTACATCACCACGCTGTGCCTGGCCAGCCTCAACAGCTGCTTGGACCCTTTCATCTACTATTATGTCTCAGAAGAGTTCAGGGAGCACGTCAAAAACACGCTGCTGTGCCGCAGCAGTCGCACGGTGGAGAGGATGAGGGTGTCTTTCAGATCGATGAAGTACTCTAAAAGCACCAACACGTATACTTCCAGCAAAACGGAGAGCAGCACCTGTTGAGAGCAGATGGACATGGACCATGATGGACAAGCGTTTGTGTATTGAGTGGCAGCACTGTGGATTTTACTTTACATTCATGCTCCGTGTTTCTTCACTGAATAACATTGAAACTGTCAGAAACCACATGAAGCTGGTTGTGAAGATATTTTTTCAACTGTGAGACCTTTGTAAACCCAAAGCTGAAGGAGCCACAAAGAGTTTGAACCTGATTCTGCATCACATGACTGCAATGTTCAGTCTAAAGCTCAGGGCCGTAAAGCCAAAGCAGATTCGTAAAACTTGAAGAGAAGCATCCGAGCCAGGTTTTTCTGTTGTTACATTTGATGTTGTATAGATGGGCCAGGCGAAATGATATTTAATGTGAATTTGTCAGCCCGTGATGGATTAAATATATGCTTTAAAATTTAAGTATGTTTTAACTTTGTCTTTTATTTTTTTCTACTGCATCAAACCTGATTAGCAACAATCTTTAGTTAGTCAAAATGAATATATTTTTTTTATACCTCAGTGTATTATATAGCCATAATTAGGTCAGCCGCTATACTTGTGTGTGTGTGTGTGTGATGCACATTTGAATGTTATGTTCCTAAATTCATACATACATTTTTAACAGTTTAAAACAAAACGGCTGTATCTCTGGTACCAAACCTTTATTATATCTATAAAGGGAACCAAACTCTAGAATTCCGTGTTATGTGTCATATCTCAGGTGGAAAAAAAAAAGTACATTTCTATAATATACTTAAAGTGCTCTATTTTCGTGCACTAGTTTTGTACTTAATATACTAAAAATTCTTCTTTAGTACTTCTTAAGAACATCTAAGTGTACTTGTAATTGTGCTATTTTGAGACAGTATGAAATATGAACTAAAAGTTGCTTTTAATATACTATCTCTGTATTTAAAAAATGTATTTATAAACTACTTATAGTATGTTTGAACCCATAGTGTACTACAAGTGGTAGCTAAATATATTTTTTAAATACAGAGATAGTATATTAAAAGCACATTTGAGTTCTTATTTCATACTGTCTCAAAATAGCACAGTTGAGTACACTTAGATGTTCTTAAGATGATCTTAAGAAGTACTAAAGAAGGATTTTTAGTGTATTAAGTACAAAATTAGTGTGCGAAAATAGAACACTTTAAATGCATTATAAAAGTGTACTTTTTTCACCTGGGATCATATATATCACAATCCTTTTTTTAAAATCATACATCACTGTACCTCTTCCCAGAAAATGTAGCTATTAAAACATGTATCCCGCTATACCCCTCTAGGCAACATGCCTTTTTAAATAAATGTTTTGCTTTGAGATGAATTGTTCATTTCCTATGAATAATTGAATCGTTTTCTATAACTGTGTTCCTTAGTCACCTGTGGAGTATGTCTATAGGTGAGTCATATATTGTTGCTAGAAACTGACAAATGTCATCATCACAAACTATGAAACTTGCCGACAACATGACATAAGACTTCATGAAGGTATCTTTGAGGCTACAAAATGTTAATGTTCAATTGGTTGAACACTTTTAGTAACTGTTTTGGGGAGACAAAATTGCTTTGGATAAAACATCACCTAATTACAGGTAAAACCATTTACACAATGATACACAAATTAGTTAATGAATAACTAATAACTATAATAACACTTTTAAATGTGCAGGTCTATGCAGTTTTGATTATGATCATGTTTCATATCGAAAAATCTCTCTATGATGGCACGTCTCACTGTATCTGTGAAACTGCTGCTCTTGTGAATTCACTGCTCCTTTGATTAGAGATAGTACAACTGTCCACTCCCTGGTTTAGCAAATATTTAGCATTCCACTAACAATTCTGTCTGTGTCTACAGAAACCCTCTAAACCTGTTCAACTAGCTATAGTCTTTTAACTGAACTTGACTTGAATTCAGGTTTGTACTGTTTTTTTTAAGGGGGGGGGAGTGACTTTTTGGACAAAACAACTTAAATAGAATTTATTTTTTTAAAGATTTTTTTCTTTCTTTTTACATTTTCATCATCTACCAGGTGAAATGTATGAGTCAAATTTCTTAAAAAAAATTCTAGCACACTTCTGCTCAGCAAGCAGTTATTACTTATTAATTTCTGCACTTCATGCAAGTGAAGCCAGCTACTATAATGAATACTGATTAACTACTTTATTGGCTTGAGTTGACTTCTACTTATAAAAGCCCATTTATAGTAAAAAAAAAAAAAAAAAGTTCACAATTTATTTCTTTTCATTGTAAATTTAATGTACTGTTCAAAGGTTTGGGGACGGTAAGATTTTTACGGTCACCAAGGCAGCATTTATGTGACCAGAAATACAGTAAAAAACAGTAATATTATGAAATGAAAATTATTTCAAATAACGTATTTATTGTGAGATATTTTTAAAATGTAATTTATTCCTGTGATTAAAGCTGATTTTTTAACATCATTACTCCAGTCTTCAGTGTCACATAATCCCTCAGATATCATTTTAATATGTTGATTTGCTGCTCAAGATACATTTATGATTTTTATCTTTGTTGAAAAAAGTTGTGCTACATTTTTTTCAGGATTCTTTGATAAATATAAAGTTCCAAATACATCATTATTTTGGAATAGAAATCTTTTGTAACATTATAAATGTGTTTTCTGTCGCTTTTGATTAATTTAATGCATCCTTTCTGAATAAAAGTATTCTTTTTTTTTTTCAAAAAACATTTTACTGTCCCCAAACTTTTGAATGTTATGTCTTATATGATATCTTACAATGACTTTATATCTCACAAATGTCATTTTGTTTCCCCTTATTGTGACTTTATATCTTTTAATGCAAATGTAACAGAGCTTAGCGTAAATGAGTACACCCCCTTTGAAAAGTAACAATATCTCAATGAACACAAAAACAATTTCCAAAATGTTGACAAGACTAAGTTTAATATAACATCTGTTTAACTTATAACATGAAAGTAAGGTCAATAATATAACTTTGATTACACATTTTTCAGTTTTGCTCAAATTAGGGTGATGCAAAAATGAGTACACCCCACAACAAAAACTACTACATCTAGTAGTTTGTATGGCCTCCATGATTTTTAATGACAGCACCAAATCTTCTAGGAATGGAATGAACAAGTTGGCGACATTTTGCAACATCTATCTTTTTCCATTCTTCAAGAATGACCTCTTTTAGAGACTGGATGCTGGATGGAGAGTGATGCTCAACTTCAGAATTCCCCATAGGTGTTCGATTGGGTTCAGATCAGGAGCCACTGAATCACTTTCACCCTGTTCTTCTTCAGAAATCCAACAGTGGCCTTAGATGTATGTTTAGGATCATTGCATGTTGGAAAAGTGCATTACAACCAAGGGCACGGAGTGATGGTAGCATCTTCTCTTTCAGAATAGAGCAGTACATCTGTGAATTCATGATGCCATCAATGAAATGCAGCTCCCCGACACCAGCAGCACTCATGCAGCCCCACATAAGGACTCTGCCACCACCATGTTTCACTGTAGGCACCATGCATTTTTCTTTGTATTCCTCACCTTTGCAGCGCCATTTGAAGCCATCACTTCCAAAAACATTTATCTTGGTCTTATCACTCCAGAGTATAGAGTCTCTAGCAACCGCATAGCAACACCCTAGCAACCGCCCGAGTACCCTAGCAACCGCATAGCAACACCTTAGCAACCGCCCGAGTACCCTAGCAACCGCATAGCAACACCCTAGCAACCACCCCGAGTACCCTAGCAACCGCATAGCAACACCTTAGCAACCACCCCGAGTACCCTAGCAACCGCATAGCAACACCCTAGCAACCACCCCGAGTACTTTATCTGTCTATCTATTAAAACTCATTCAAACTTATGAACTCAAACTCATCAAATCTATCTATCTACTAAAACTCATTCAAACTCATAACTTTAAAACTAAACTTTATAAACTACTTTAAAATTTCTGGACCAACTTTTTCAAGCCAACTTAAAGTTTGTCTACAAACTTTTTTATCTAGTTACCTTTGTACTCTTCTGAACTGCGCTTCCATATCTATCAGCCCCTCAGGTCGCATCGATTGATGGAAGAATTGAAAGTGCACATTCATCTCATTCATTTACACTTCCCTCAGTCTCAGGTGACTATTGTGTTTGGTCAGTCAGATATATGTAGCCTCCAGGCTGGGCTGTGAACAACCACAGTCTCAAATAAGATATACAAACTCTCTCTCTTTCTCCCGCTCACTCCTTTTCTCACGCTGTCTCACTCTCTGATGATCCAATTTCACATGAGCAGATTCTTGATTCTTGACTTCACAGCTTTCTGACCATTTCTAGATGTGTTTGTCTTTTGATGTTGCTATGGATACAGCACTGGTCTTGTTCATGCCATTTAGGTTGCAGTTTCTCACTGGCATCATTGGAATAATTATTAGACTGTGTGATAGAAGGATGCATTTGCATGTAAGTGTTTTTTGTAGTGTGGATGAAGATAAACTCAGTGACACTGTCATGTAGATTTATAGGCCTATTATGCAAATTTGTCTGAATTTAACATTGGGCCATGATTTAATTTTTTTCCCCATTTTTTGGCTTTAGTTTGAAGAGAATAATTCAAATGAGTTTAGATTTTTACAGAAAATTTGAGTTGTTTTGCCAATGTAGAACCTGCCCTCTATAGACAGAATATGAATATGTAGAATAGCCCTGTCTTTATGATATTATGGTCTGTAGACACAGCATGCCCCTCCTTCAGTGTAAATTTATGAGATTGTTTTCACCCATTTTATCATCAACCAGATGAAAACTGTAAATCGGATGTCTAAAGGCCAAAGTATACTTCACTTTTTACGCGTACGCTTAGGTCAGGGTACAGTGCGCGTGACGCGAATTTCGTCATCAGAAGAGTACGCGCACCGCCGGATTTTGTCGCACGTGCGCAATAATTAGTTTATCCACAAGGTGGCAACCGTGCCCTAAGGGCGTCGATTCACAAGGTAGTCAAAGAAAAACTGCATAAACAAGCTACAATGACAATGAAGGCCTATATAGATGAGAGTTTGTGCGAAGAGATTAGAAAGTACCCTCATTTGTACAACTCTAGCAATGTTTACATGGCTTGTAACTCGTGGCGAGAGATTGCTCAAAACTGCGCATGCGTCGAACGTCTGCGTACGCGCAAAGACTATCCACCTGTTTCCGCGGGCCGCTACTGTAAAAGAGAACGTGGGTACAACTTCCGGTGAGGCGGCGGAAGTAGCATACCAATGGTATTTAGTGTGCTAATTAGCGAAGAGGCTACGTGTTTTTTTGGTCATTGTTTACTTTGCAAAGTTGCAAATCTTTATGAGAGATGTCGTTACGGCGCTCAGGGACAACATTTCAGTTTAGTACATTTATTAGTTAATAATATCACAATACAATAAACAGTTTCTGTGCCCTTAATTGCCCTTTACTTTACTGACCTTCCACAAAAGTGCTGCTGCATGACTAGAGCATCCTGACCCTGCAATACATGAACAACCTGCTGTCTGTACTTCACCTGTCACTGATGCACCAAAGCCTTATGATGTTATATTTTACTCCTAACGTGTCGTGCGTGCCAGAGCCAGTCGCGTTTCCACTGTATGCGATGCTAAAGGCTACTGATGTTAACCATTGCGATAAATATACACGTTTATGGAAAATATCAAAGACTGCTTGAGGAACGAAGACAATATGATTATAATCGTGTATTTATTTAGTTTAATGTTTTATCCCTCTCTTCCCTGTGCCTGTTGATTCCTGACAAATGCATATCTTTCACAGATTCACACACTCCGGTTAACTCGTATAACTCATAACTCCTGTTGCCTTCTCATGAGCTCCCTCTGTTGCTCTGGTTGAAAGGATCAGGATAGATAGACAAGAGATCGCGCAAACATCCTCGGATTGCAATCATCGCATAATTTAGAGGAAAATAAATGCTCAGAAAAGTGACGTAAACATAGAGTATGTTATCAATATATTTCTAAATGTGTAAGCCTTTGGATTTAAAAGCCTTAGTGGAGTTGTTTTGTGCATTCTCGTGATCGTAAATAAATGGAAGCAGGCGCAACTGAATAGGTCTGTTAGATTAAGCATGATTGATGTGCACTCCTGACATAAATTAATACATTACTATTAATGTAACACTTTTTTATTGTAAAACATTGTTCAAATATTGATGCTGGAATCTTAAATCTTTAAGTAAAAAACAAACGTTCGCAAGTTTGGATCGTTAAATCTTGAATGACTGTCAAATGTTGAATGAATGAGTGTCACGTCCAGCTTGTTTACTTCGAACCGGAAGACGCTCCCACGTTTGACGCAAGGCCTCATGGGGCGTAGGAAACTTGTGGATAGACCTTATTTTCCAGAGAAACATGCGCGCCGCCATCTTTAGAATATTGTCTTTGAACTTCCGTTTTTGCGGTAGCCCTGTATATTTCTATGGCATCGCTGTTGAAGAATAATTAGCTGGTGAAGTGGATTTACGTGTTGTAGAGTTAATGAAAGTTATCATGAGCATTGTTATGTTTAAAGCAGATGTCTTAACAAATGTCAGTAGACCGGGAAGATTTTAAAATGAGCAGTTAATTCATAAATACATAAGATAGCTGTGGAAATACAAGCCGGAAGTCAAAAGACAACGAGCGCAGCGCTGAAAAGGGGCGGGGCTACATAAGGTCTATAGCATGCAACGTCAACTGGCGGCCCGCGGGCCAAATCCGGCCCGCCAGAGATTTCCATCCGGCCCCCAGAATAATACTGAAATCAGGAATAGCCTTGTAAGAGGAAAAAGTTTAGGGCTTGTCCGAATACCATTTTTGATGAACATCGACTATTCGAAGCTTCGGAGAGAGGGGCTGAACATATTTTTCTCTCTAATAAAGGCAGGAATCTGTGTCTGTATGTCCGTTTGCATTTATATTATTTCGAGAACCGTTCATCCAATCGACTTCACAAGGGAGTGCAGTGTCGAATTTGGTGCAATATAGATGGACACGCGAGACAGCGGGAAGCGGCGCACCTCACGCGGGCAGGGCTTATGCTCCGTGAACGGACACTGCACTAGTGATATAAAACGCACACACAGGTCTGTTAAATTAAGCAATACTTTTAAGGTAGTCTAATATTTTTCTGACTAACAAATTGGCACAGTAAGGGTAGATTTAAATAAAGAAAAACGAAATTTAAATAAAGAAAAAACGAAATTTAAATAAAGAAAAAACGAAATTTAAATAAAGAAAAACGAAATTTAAATAAAGAAAAAACGAAATTTAAATAAAGAAAAACGAAATTAAGTTAAATTAAAAACGAGATCAATTTAGATTGATAATAACGGGTAAAAATGCTAATACATTTTGTTTCTATTATTCTATTTTACACAATGTCAAAGCAACAAAACACAAGTTCAGACATGCACTTCGGTCCATACAAACTCCACTGTTCTGCGCTCTAGCCAGAGAACACTCCCGTTGCTGGAACCATAGGGCTGGAACACGCGTCGGTTCTATTTCTAGCATGCACGCGTTTTCTGCGTGGCTCGAGCCGCCTGAGACGCGCGTCTCAGTGTGCAAACTCCAACCTGTTAAATATGGGAGCCGGAAAAAAAACGGACACGCCACGCAGGTGAGACGCTCACGCAGCCAGTGTGTCGCCGGCCTTATTCAAGGGGGAATGAGAACCGTTTTTTATTTTTAAATCTAACGAAAAAAAAGCCTTCTGAAAAGTAGCTTGTGTAACTAACCCTCAGTTATTTTAATTAGTTTTGCAGATTAATACATAATTCTGATATTTATAGTAATTCTATATTTTAATTAATAATAGTTTGGTTTATTTTATTTTGGAATGTTATTTTCCCCGCTTTAAGTTATTATGCCTAGAGACCTTTACTTTGAAAGGCGGCTTGGCGGAAATGAAAAAACTGACCGCTTGAGTGAACAGGCGCATACACGGAAGATCGCAGACAGACGGAGACACGGAACCATGCGGTTACGGATTCACGGAGCGTGATAATAGTATTAAGGATACTTTAAAGTAAATTAGGCATCTAGTCTCTATTTGTTGTTTTATTTTTGTAGTATCTTTCTTTATTGTTTAGCACCTGGTTGGAAAGGAGAACAAGGTATCCATGTATATTTATACTTACATAGATATAGTGTACTTTGTCTTTTTTATTGTTTTATATGTATTTGCTTGATTTATGAGTAATTTTATGTTGTTTAGGATAAATGTTAGTATTAATTTCGTAATTTTTTTGCTATATGGTCAATTGTTTTGTTTCATTTACATGAATGTGAATTATTTACAAATTACAATATTGTTTATTCATCTGTTCTAGCTCTTACGGTGTTGTGACGGTGTTGTGGACGGTGTTGTGGATTAATAAGAACAATAAACAAAGAGAAGAAATAGTACAACATCAGTGGAGGAGCTAAATCCTTTATTATTTCAACCGGGCTGTTACAGTAAGAGCTTGATTCCATTTGCTGATGTAAAGGATGACAGACCAAGAATCCAAGTTGTGCACTCCTGTGAGAGAAACTGAAGTATTAAAAACTGCACAAAACAAAGATACAGATGATGAGATAGAAGATGAATCTGAAGTTGTAAAGACAGATGAAGTACGTCGTTCTGTCCGTGAACGAATTCCAACAGAAAGGATGCTCTCATATCAAAAGGAGGAGTCACAAAAGGCAGAGAGAAAGCTTATGCAGGCATATGAAAAATGGAAAGCTGAGGCGCGAAAGGCAAGAGGGCAGCTGAAAACAGACATTTCAGACACTCAACTAGCAACACTTATAGACACATTGGAAAGGGAAAGAGACGGTGTGATGAATGCATACATGAAAGTTCGAAGTTATGTTACTCCATCTACTGATACAAGAAGGCGAATTGATGCATGCGATGCTGTGACAAAAGACATCGTTAAGATTGCTTATGAGAGGATTTCAGGTGTTGATGGGGACTTCGACGGTGAAAGAGTAAGAGAGCGTCTTCGTGAATTGCTTGATAGAGATTATGCTCGCTCTGTCTACGGTTCTACGGTCTCACGTGTCAGCTCCAAGCCAAGTACGCCCATAAGTCAACCTTCACTGAACTCCATCCTGATGGCCAAACGAATAGAGGCAGCAGCAGAGCTTGCAGCTAAGGAAGCAGAATATGCAACGATACTGGAGGAAAAGGAACAAAGGGAAAGAATACAACTTCTAGAAGAAAGGCAAAGGAGAGAACTTGATGCTCAAAAGAGTGAGTTTGAAAGACTACAAGCAGTAAAGGAGGTAAGAGCAGCAAGAGCAAGACTAGAAGTGTATGACAAGGAAGAAACCATTCACTCTGCTAACCATAACGATGGGCTGCAGCGACCTGTAAGCATTCCCACACAAGAACCTGTGCATTCATCCTCGAATAAGCCAACACTCAATGAAAAAGCATCATCACTACCTCCCAATGCTGATGTGTCTTACCTCGTGCAGGCTGTCCAAGACAGTATAACTCTGAACAGGCTTCCTATGCCAGAGCCTACAGTCTTCAGTGGTGACCCCATTCACTTTATTGAGTGGAAAGCTTCATTCCAATCACTCATTGACAAAAGACATATCTCCTCAGCAGATAAGTTATACTACTTGAAGAAGTATGTCACTGGTTCTGCTCGGAAAACTCTAGAAGGCATCTTTTACAGAAACGATGAAGAAGCTTACACCGATGCATGGAAAAGACTTCAAGATCGCTATGGACAGCCATTCATTATACAAAGAACATTCAGAGAGAAGCTCGCAAACTGGCCCAGAATCCAGCCCAAGGACGCTGAAGGACTCCGAAATTTCTCAGATTTCCTGAATGCATGTAAAGACGCTATACCTCATGTTAAGGGACTGGAAATACTGAATGACTGCGAGGAAAATAGGAAACTTGTAAACAAACTTCCTGACTGGGCGGCTGCCCGTTGGAATCGTCAAGCTACGCAAATGCTGAGTGAGACTCAAGATTTCCCAACTTTCTGCGATTTTGCTAACTTCATGTCAGTTGAGGCCGAGGTAGCCTGCAATCCAGTCACTTCCTTCTATGCTCTTCATGCTTCTGAAGCTAATAAGGAGAAACATAACCTCAAGGTTGGTAAGAACAAAGCCAATGTCTTCCACACAAAGTTAGTCACACAGCATGATAATCCGAAGCCCACTAGTAAAGTCTCTAAACCATGTCTGTTCTGTCAAAGCAGTGAACATCAAATTCATAATTGTTCTAAGTTCTTTGCAAAGTCTCTTGAAGAACGGAGAAAGTTTATAAAGGATACTAAGCTGTGCTACGGATGTTTAAAGCTCGGTCACAGTGCCAGAGACTGTCGTTCCAGACATAGCTGTGATACCTGCAAGGGAAGACATCCTACCTGCTTACATGATGACAGCTTCATTAGAAAGGTGAAGTCCTCCTCTGTTCAAAGCCCAGAGAATGCTCATGAGAGGGTCGTGACAGCATCTTTAAGTGTAGAATCTGGATGCACATCTGTTAACACCTCAATGATCGTGCCAGTGTGGTTGTCCTCACAAAATGACCCAGTTTCTGAGAAACTTGTCTATGCTCTGTTAGACACACAAAGTGACACTGTCTTCATTGAATATGCAGTAAGTCAAGGTCTAAAGGTTGATTCATGCCCAGTGACACTTAAGCTCACTACTATGATTGGGAAGGATTCATTGATATCTAGTGAACGAGTTTCTGGTCTTAGAGTCAGAGGCTTCAATTCCCCAATAGTTCTAGAGCTACCCCCTGCATACACTAAGGAATGTATCCCTGTGGACCGCGCACACATCCCTACAAGTGAGACTGCCAGGTGTTGGAAACATCTTGCTCCTTTAACAGACATAATTCCCCCACTTCAAGATTGTGAGGTTGGTCTATTAATAGGATATAATTGTTCTAGAGCTTTAGCGCCCAGAGAAGTGATTCTTGGAGCAGACAACGAGCCATATGCTGTTCGCACAGATCTCGGATGGAGCATTGTGGGCCCTTCCTCGACACATCATGAGACACAAAGTGTAAGCATATGTCACAGAGTATCAATTAAGGAAATTCCTTCTGTAACGCCAGCTGATGTGATCAAAGTGCTGGAGTCAGATTTCAAGAGTACTGAAGAAAACACAAGAGTGGTGTCTCAAGAGGACATTATGTTCTTGAATAAACTGGAAGAAAAAATCAGAATGAACAAGGACAGCCACTTGGAAATGCCCCTTCCATTCAAGAAAAGACCCTGTCTTCCAGATAATGAGCCTCTTGCTGTCATAAGACTTCAACATCTAAAGAGTAAATTAATGAAGGACCAGGAGTACAGAGAGCATTACGTGAAGTTCATGGAAGAAGTAATAGGGAACGGTGAAGCTGAAAGAGTCATTGATGAAGGAAGGAAGGGAGAAAAATGGTACATCCCTCATCATGGAGTATATCACTCAAAGAAGCCAGGTAAACTGCGAGTGGTTTTCGACTGCTCTGCCAGATACAAGGGAACCAGCTTGAACGATCATCTTCTTACAGGCCCTGACCTGATGAACAGCCTGACTGGCATTCTTTTGCGGTTTAGACAGTATCCAGTGGCCTTAATGTGTGATATTGAGAGGATGTTCCACCAGTTCCATGTTGACAAAGCAGATCGAGATTATTTACGATTTCTTTGGTGGAGAAATGGAGATTTCGACTCACAGCCTCAAACATTCCGTATGAGAGTACATCTGTTTGGTGCCTCGTCGTCCCCTGGGTGCGCAAACTACGGACTAAAACATCTTGCGAGAGAAGGTGAACATCTGTACCCCCTTGGTTCGCAATTCATTATGCGAGATTTCTACATGGATGATGGAGTCTCCAGCACTGAAAGTGCAGAGAAGGCCATCCAGTTGGCTCAAGAAGCTCGCCAGCTTTGTGCACTAGGAGGTTTAAGGTTGCATAAGTTTGTGTCTAACGATAGGGCAGTTTTGGAGAGCATGCCACCCTCTGAGTGTGCTGTAGATGTTACAGCTGTCAATCTTTCCCTCACTGACCAGCCTTTGGAAAGAGCCTTGGGCATTTACTGGCATCTGGAACAGGATAACTTCAGATTTCGTGTCAATCTAAAGGACCAGCCAGCAACCCGTAGAGGCATACTGTCTACAGTGGCCTCGTTATTCGACCCCTTGGGGTTTCTTGCGCCATTCTTGCTCAAAGGAAAGGCTGTTCTTCAAGAAATGTGCAGAAATGGCATGGGCTGGGATGATCCTTTACCTGATGGTTTGCAGCCAAGGTGGGAGCAGTGGAAGGCTGATCTTGTTAACTTAGATAAGATCGAGGTGCCTCGTTGTATTGTGCCTGCTGGGTTTGGGAGAATCACAACAAGAGAGATTCATCACTTCTCGGATGCTAGCACGAGAGGATATGGCCAGTGCTCATACCTTAGGCTTGAGAACGAACAAGGTGACATCCATTGTTCTTTGCTCATGGCAAAATCTAGAGTAGCCCCACTTAAGGTCACAACAATCCCTCGGTTAGAGTTGACTGCTGCGGTTGTGTCAGTTGCTGTGAATGATATGCTTAAGGAAGAAATGAACCTTGCAGATGCAGAGGCATATTTCTGGACTGACTCTCAAGTGGTGTTAGGCTACATAAACAACGAAGCTCGCCGCTTCCATACGTTCGTTGCAAATCGAGTTCAGAGAATTCATCGCAGTACAACTCCTGAACAGTGGCGATACATTTCCTCTGATGAAAATCCAGCCGACTATGCATCACGAGGTATGAGTGTTAATGATCTGGTTACTTCCAGCTGGTTCAGAGGACCGAATGTCTTGTGGGAAAGGCAAATACCTCCGCCTGTGGATGTGAACACACAACTTCCTATTGGAGATCCAGAGGTCAAGAAGGCTCAGTCACTGAACACCCAAACAGTACAGTATTCCTGCTTATCCAACCGTCTCATAAAGTTGTCCTCATGGTCCAAAGTCATTCAGGCAGTAGCACGTCTAATTCGTAGAGTCAGGAAGGACAAATCAAGTGACCACAGTACCGTGGCAGAACGTGAGAATGCAAAGTGCATTATCATTAAGGATTTACAGAATCAGATGTATGCAGAAGAAATAGCCTTACTCCGTAAGGGCAAGCAACTCCCACACAGCAACAGGCTATACAATCTAGACGCCTTTGTCGACCATGACGGATTGCTCAAGGTGGGAGGAAGACTTTGCAATGCTTCTCTCTCTAACTCAGTTAAACATCCAGTGATAATTCCAAAGGAACACCATCTTACAAAACTTCTGATCGCTGATTGTCATGAAAAAACTGAGCATCAAGGAAAGGGCTTGACTATAAATGAGATCAGATCAAGAGGATTTTGGATAACAGGAGTAAATAGGACTGTAGCCTCCTTTGTACGACAGTGTGTGAGATGTCGCAAGTTGCGCAGGCCCACAGAAGAGCAAAAAATGGCTAACCTGCCCTCCGAGCGTATAGATCCATCTCCTCCATTCACGTACTGCGGAATGGATGTTTTTGGCCCTTTTAATACCAGACAAGGTCGTAAATCATTCAAGAGGTATGGACTTCTCTTTACCTGTTTCTGTTGCAGAGCCATCCATATTGAGATGCTGGATGACATGTCCACGGATACGTTTATCAATGGCCTGCGTTGTTTCATCGCTATCAGAGGATCAGTCCGTCAAATAAGGTGCGACCAAGGCAGTAATTTCATTGGCGCCAAAAATGAGTTTGCTAAGGCCATGAAAGAGATTGACACCAACCGTCTGGTAACATTCTTAGCAGAAAAACAATGTGACTTTGTCTTTAACGCACCCCACTCAAGTCACACAGGAGGAGTTTGGGAGAGACAGATTAGAACTGTGAGAAATGTTCTACATTCCATTCTGTCCCTATCTTCTGGAAGGCTTGATGATTCTTCCCTTCGGACCTTCTTCTACGAAGCAATGGCAATTGTAAATAGCCGACCGCTCACAGTAGACAATCTGAATGATCCTAAAAGTCCTGAACCCCTTACCCCAAATCACCTTCTCACACTGAAAACTACCCAAGCCTTACCACCTCCTGGCAAGTTTGTCAGAGAAGATATATATGCTCGCAAGAGATGGCGACATGTCCAATACTTAGCTGAGCAATTTTGGGGCCGTTGGCAGAAGGAATATGTGTCTAACATTGCAACAAGACAATGCTGGCTTACACCAAGAAGGAACATGCAAGTTGGGGATATAGTTCTGGAGAAGGCAGACGATCTGCCCAGGAATGAGTGGCGTTTGGCAGAAGTTATTGAGACTGTCGTTGACAAGGATGGTTTGGTGAGAAGAGTGAAGATACGTTTTGGTGACAGAAAACTGGGGAAGGATGGTAAACGTCTGCACAAGCCATCAATAGTTGAGCGGCCAGTGCAGAAGCTGGTCCTGTTGCTGGAAGCAGCTTAAACTCCTTGACATATCCTTTGAGTAAAACAGTTCATAATAGAATATGCTTGGTTCTTTGTTTTCCTTAAATCTAGGCTAAGTAACAATGGCTAATTCATTAAAAAAAAGGAGAGAAATCATTCATGATTAAAGTTTAACAATTTAGTCCCTCATGATTTGGTGGGAGTGTAACTAACCCTCAGTTATTTTAATTAGTTTTGCAGATTAATACATAATTCTGATATTTATAGTAATTCTATATTTTAATTAATAATAGTTTGGTTTATTTTATTTTGGAATGTTATTTTCCCCGCTTTAAGTTATTATGCCTAGAGACCTTTACTTTGAAAGGCGGCTTGGCGGAAATGAAAAAACTGACCGCTTGAGTGAACAGGCGCATACACGGAAGATCGCAGACAGACGGAGACACGGAACCATGCGGTTACGGATTCACGGAGCGTGATAATAGTATTAAGGATACTTTAAAGTAAATTAGGCATCTAGTCTCTATTTGTTGTTTTATTTTTGTAGTATCTTTCTTTATTGTTTAGTACCTGGTTGGAAAGGAGAACAAGGTATCCATGTATATTTATACTTACATAGATATAGTGTACTTTGTCTTTTTTATTGTTTTATATGTATTTGCTTGATTTATGAGTAATTTTATGTTGTTTAGGATAAATGTTAGTATTAATTTCGTAATTTTTTTGCTATATGGTCAATTGTTTTGTTTCATTTACATGAATGTGAATTATTTACAAATTACAATATTGTTTATTCATCTGTTCTAGCTCTTACGGTGTTGTGACGGTGTTGTGGGTGTTGTGGAATTAATAAGAACAATAAACAAAGAGAAGAAATAGTACAACATCAGTGGAGGAGCTAAATCCTTTATTATTTCAACCGGGCTGTTACAGCTTGTGCCATAGCCTGCCTTCAGTCAAGAATGATGATAAACGCGTTCTCTCATTGGACATCTTTTATTGTTTCACGTGCTCATTTTTTCACAAATGTCAAAATTTTCCTTGCCTGGGATTTTCGCACAATTGCGTGACAGTGATGGACAGCTTGACAGCCTCACAAATATGAAGCCTAAAATATCGCTATCGCCCCCTGGTGGCTTGCTGCAGTAGGTAATATGTAAAAAATAACATAAATTTGGAATTAGAATTAGTATATCAAATAATAACATATTAGGATACAATTCAAATTTTATTTTATATTACGAGTATCTGGCCCTTACAGTGTCTGCAGTGAAAAATTCTGGCCCTTGGACAAATATAGTTGATGACCCCTGGTCTATAGAATAACACAAGACGTGCAAGACGTCGTATTGTTTTGAATGGGAGAAAGTGTAACGCGCAATATGGCGGAATAAGTCCCGCCTTCTAAATAAGAGCCAATCGCCGACTGGTAAAGTCATCGCGTCACTTCAGCGGCCGTTAGAATCACCGGTTTCTATAGAAACAGCCAGACTCGCGCCTCCGAAGAGACGCGCATTTAGGTCTGCGCATTAGCTTGAACCAGCCTGAAAAATACATTTTTTTTGTCATGATTCGAGCGTTTAGAAACTAAATTTATGAGCCGGTTGTTGTTAGATTTCATTGGTGATTTCGAATATGAAATTTAATCGTAAGGTTGGCGAACAGTTTTGGAGAATTTGATGTTTCCCCATTCAAAGAGATTGCATGATGCCCATGATGCCCGAGAGGCGTTTCAAAGATGGCCGCCGAGTGAAATGACTTGTCTTAAAGGGACTTTGGTACACGTACGAGTCAAGTGAAGTATACTTTGCATGGCTATGCGTTTGACCGTGCGTAAAAAAATGAAGTATACCCAGGGCTTTAGGAAAGTAATAGCAAACATTTCCTCAAAAATTACACAATTACAATTTTAAGTAATTAATGTCAGTAACGTAAACAAAGCAGGATGCAAGTTTAATACTTATAGGTTAGATGTTTGTTCAAATCTCTAACTTGAAGTATGAGTAATAGTGACACTTGCCTTAGCAAATGCTACTTTTAGGTTTTCCTGTATAGATATTTTAAGGTAAAAAGCAAACATCTAGCTCTTTTAAAAGACAGAAAGATTGTGAACTTTGGACTTTGCTGTTTATAAGAGACCAGCAGTGTTTAAAGCGAGCGAAGTTCCTATTGCATAACACTGACAGCACAGAGAGGAAGACGTTATTTATCTTTCTCTCATCTCTCTCTCCCTCTCTCTGTCCTCTCTTTCTTTGTCTCTGCACTCTCTCTTTCCAGCCTCGCTGTGTCTAACAACCTGTTATTCAGCTTTGCATTTTCCCTGGAAGAACAGAGTTCAGAGGTAAATAAACTAGAGTGAGAGAAAATGAATCTGTGATGGACAGATATATGTCATAACCTGTGAATTAAAGAGCGTTGGTGAGTCAGATTTGACTGTAGGAAGTAAGTATTGACATTTCGGATCATTTCCTGACTGATTTAAATGGGAGAAACTATTGAAATGTATGTGGTTTTAAGTGCAAACAACACAAAATAGTCTCAACATCTCTCAGTTGGCTGTTTGAACACATACAGACTATGCCGACACCTGCTATTTAATATTCAGGGTAATTTCTCAACGCACAATCACGGACTGTTTACAGCTGTGTGTGTTGGGGTCTTGAATCTTTTATGAGTGTGTGTTGTCCTATATTTTAAAAATAGGACCAGTCTGCGAATGTCTTTGTGTCTTGTGTATTATAAACACAGCAACTGGTCAAACCGGTTCAGCTGAGCATGTTGAAGCAGGTTTGTTGTTGGTCAGTGAGAGAATTCACATTTCACACACACTCTCTTTCTCCTAATCTCCTGAGATTCATACAGTTGATTTGTTTTCATACAGTTGATTTGTTTCCTACAAACTTTCCTTAAAGGGTTAGTTCACCCAAAAAAAAAAAATGAAAATTCTGTCATTAATTACTCACCCTCATGTCGTTCCACACCCGTAAGACCTTCGTTATATATACAATAATATATATAGGATACAACAATACAATCAAATTATACAATAGTTATTATTTAGGTAGATATTTAAATTATTATCATAATTAGATATCTTTGCACTGAACACAGAAGAGACAAGATTATTATTATTATTAATTATTATTATTATTATTATTTCTGGCATCTGAAGCCCAAATATCACTGCATGTCCTTTGCTTTGTATAATAATAACTTATACAGCTACATTTGAAAGAAGAAAGAAAAAACTCTTGACGTGCTCGCACTCATAACTGCTTTGCAATTTAAATAATATTTATGAAAAATGTAATGAAATTCAAAGAATATAAAGCATTATTCAGCAAAAAAGAATGCAATAAATAAAAGCACAAGATGTTGGAAAGTATGTATAAGGTGTTGTTTATAATTACTGTTACATATAATAGCACCAGTTAAATCAATAAAAACAAAATTTCTGAGGAAAAATATTAACTATAAGTAAACTTACACTTATTCTAAGTTATGTCCACTATTGTATGTTGTTGCCTTAAGGCAACATATCATAAAGTACCTTAAAATAATATTTTTTCCAATTTTTTTTTTTTTTTTTTTTTTTTACAGCACTTCAAGTTAAGCCATACTAAGAAAAGAAAAAGAGTCAAATATTTTTTTCTATAGCTCTATCATAATGCGTGCGGTATAGAGTTAAAGCTTCGAATTGCTAGGAAAAGCATTCGAAAACATTATATAATTTCTGCCACAAGTTATTTCTGTTAGTGTTAGTGGCACAATGTTTCTCATGGTTTCCAGACTGCACAGTGCTGTGAAGGAAGCGCTTGAATTCACCACGGAGTAGGGATGGGCGATATGGCCTAAAAAAATTATCACGATAATTTCAGGTATTTATTGCAATAACGATACCAATGACGATAATATATATAATTTTGACGAACAGTAAAAAATCTGTCATAATCAATTATTACCCGTCATTTTAATTTTTATATTATAATGATACGACATTTAATAGCTTCTGATTTCGTCCACATTTTCATTTTTATTCATGAACTTGCAGGATAAGTTAATAGGCCTAGGCTATGCCTTTATTTATATTATGAAAAGAAAGTTGAACAAAGACTGTGTCACTTCTCAGTTTTCATCTTGAACAGCTTGATCATCCTTTCCTCTTTGCAGAACGAAATACACGATAATATGTTGAAAGACACAGTAGCTTACCGAAATCATCAGTTCAGTCAGTGTTGCAAACTATTTCACTTAACATTACGTTAACTTAGGCAATACATCAGAATTCGTTGACCATAAACTTGATAGTCAGCAAGCAAAATAACAAAATGAACAATTAAAAAAAAAAAAGAACTGGATTAGAAACTGAATTATGCAAGTATAAGTATCATAACTTTATTATTATAAAATATACCTAAACTGAGTGCTTGCCCGTGTGTAATCCATAGACTGTAATCAAACGCATCATTTTATTCTGGAGACTGAACTCGCGCTCTGCTGCCACACTGGAGCGCACTCACCACCTACTGGACAAGAGTGGGAATTACATTTACAGGCTACATCAGCCTCAGTAATCTGTCAAAATGACGGACGGCCTACATATTTTTTCCGTCATTGCAAAAAAAAAAAAAAAAAAAAAATCGGTTAACGCGACCTCTGAGATATATAAACATATCTCATATTTATACATATCTCAATGTCACATGACCGCGGTGGCACGGTTGTCATGCCGACCGTAACAGCCCTGTATCAAAAAGTAACAATCCCAACTATGTCTTCAGATAGTTTACAAAATACAGCCGTCACGCAGCTCTCCATGTACGCGCTTCGGATGAGTACACACAAATCTCCTCACAGCACGCGCGAGTTCTCCTTAGCGTCTTACAGTTGAATGTTTAAAGTGGCAAGGTTTAAATGAGTTTAGTTTAAACACAGTAGCAACGTGAGATGTTCAGGTCTCACCAGGACTCGCGCTATCTACACCCGGGTGATGACGGCGTGAATAACATACGGCTCATTTATTGAACATTTGTTTATAGTGATTATGGTAGTTTGCTCCGCATCTGATTTTCTATAGCCAAACCAGTTCCAAATTGTAGAGGTAGCTCCTCGCTTAACAACAAGCTGCTCCTCAGCCTCACGTCTGCCTTCCGTCATGCTTGTTTCACTCCGCACTTGAACAGTGAATCGGTCGCGCACGAAACTACGTCAACAACTAGACTTATCGTAATTATCGCGAGGAGACAAATTTTTATCGTGAGGACAATTTTCAACGGTATATATCGCAAACGATAATATCGCCCATCCCTACCACGGAGTTAATAACATCGCTGTGAAATCTTGTGAGAAGTATTTACCTTCATTGCAGAATTCTCTGGTAAACCTCAGATATCAGATCAAGCAGTTTCCACGTCGTCACTGTTTGATCTGATATCTGCGGTTTAACAGAGAATTCTGCGTAATGTAAATGTAACTAAGTAAATCTACCCACCTCTGGCAACGGAGGCCTCACTGAGCCATCGGATTTCATCAAAAATATCTTAATTTGTGTTCTGAAGATGAACGAAGTTCTTACGGGTGTGTAACGACATGAGGGTGAGTAATAAATGACAGAACTAACCCTTTAATAAGCCTTTATCAGACCAGGTTCTGCTAAATCATTCACAAATCTTTTGATAGTTCCACAATCTCTATTCAGTTTTCACAAAATATTAGTTGTTTTCATGACTTTTGCAAGACATTGCACCATTTCATCATTCAACATGAAATGTTAGTGCAGTCTTTTTTTACTTTTCTTTTTTTTACCTAACTGTGTATATAAAGTACAATGCAACTGGACAAATTACCTTAATATAATGTGGAATAATTTGAAATTTATTGAGGTTAAAATAGAGTAACAGTGTTTTGTACTATATTACAGTTATCTATAACTAAAAACAAAACCATAAAAATAATTTTTGTTACTTGAAAAAAAAGAACATTAACTGAAATAAAATATATAAATAAATCTTTAAAAAACACAATTTCAGCTAGTTGCCAAGGCAATATTTCTTATTTTCATTTAGTTTAACTTGATGTACTAAAATAACTACAACTAAAACTGAAAAAAGAAAATAATAAAAGACATATAGACATAAAAAAAAAAAAAACTATAAAAAATGTCAAAAACACAACAAAATTACTAAAACCTTGAAATTAAAAATAAAACAAAAATATGAAAATAAAAACTAATTCAAACTATCAGTTAAAACTATAATAGTATCTGAATCATACTAAAATAACTTTCTCAATTGTATATTTTACTATGAATGATTACAATTATCTCTCAGTCACGTCGATGGATGAGTATTGAACACAGCGACATCTACAGTACAGATCTGGTAAGTGCAGCACTTGATTTTTCATGTATGTATTAAGTCGCTGTTCAGAATGGAGGACCAGTGTACTGCACAGTATATACTGTATACTACCTACTGTTTTTAAAATAATATGTAAAATATGCAATATTAAACAATATGCTGCACGGTTGTCCCATGACCAGTGTTGCATGGTTAATTGTTAATTTAAACTTTGTCTAGTTATCATACCAGAAATAGTTATTTTGCATCCTTAATCCAGTTTTTGAGTAAAAATGTGCCACTATTGGCAGTCAGAGAGAGAAAGAGAACATTCAATTCAAACACATTGCATTGTTGGAGTGTAGTGTGCTCTGCTGTTTGTTGCAGATTTTGGCAGATGTAGTAGGTCATATGGGTGTTGCATACAGAATATTTGCATAATGTAACATTTTGCATTATACATTAGCCAATCATATTAGTGAACTGTGATGATTATTCTGAGATATAGACCAATTTTGTATTCAGAAGTAAGTTTATTTCTTGGTATTTTAATGTCAGTTTGGGTGATCAATGTCTCTCATTGTTCAACACAAATGTAAATGGAAGGTGAAAATGTTTCTGCTTATCATTTATAATAGATCATAGATTATTCTAATGAGCATGTAGGGGATTATATCATGTCATATCACTCAGATGTACACATTTAAACCGTTTGTGTGTCTCAGTATTATCTTATCTCTCCTGCATAACTACTTGCTTAAAACACAGTCCACATTTTCTCCCAGTTTCCACATTCCTAAAGGACCCCTCTGTTGCAGTGCCAGAGGGGGAGGCGTCCACAACAGTGCCTGATGGGAAATGGTCCAGGGTTTCCTGTGCTGAGCTGCAGATAACAACTTACTGTTTAGAGAGCTCAGCCTGAGGTCTTCAGAGATACTGAGCTGCTGGACGAGAGCCAGGTACTGCTCAGCCTCGCATGCACAAACGCAGCAAAGCTCAGATTTTTATGTTTGTTTGTTTGTTTGGCCTCCTCCGAGCTAGTCAAAGGTTACAGATAGCACCTCCGCCCCCTTTGCTAAAGGTCTTCCGTTTTATATGACACTGCATGCTGGCATCTTAATGTGAAAAAATCAGAATCATATCTGAAATTGTTCAGTTCCTGGTGTCATAAGCCAACTTTATCTGAATTTCTCTCTCTCTCTCTATCTGTCTCTCTCTCTCTCTCTCTTTTAAAGCATGGGGAGCTATTCTCCATGTGCCAGAGGGATCAGTAGGAGGCTGAAAGAGAAGATGATTAATTAGCATTGCCTCTCCGCTTTGGCTGTAGACTGATCTCAGCCCAGATCCTCTGCGGGCTTCTCTTATGTAAAACTGTCGAATAACATAGTGTGGCATAGAACCGAACGATGGCAGAAAACAAACACTGCATGCTGTGGCGTATGTTCAGGCCGGTTGGACATCCATATCCTGAAGTGTAAACACATTGTTCTTATAGTACATCATTTTTGTAATCTTTTACCTTCCCCTTAGGTCGTTTCAATCCACTAAAGTAGTCCATTCGACTCATACTCTATACTCAGTTTTCTGAAGCTTCTGATTAGATAGCTTCGTATGAGAAACAGACCAAAATTTAAAGAGACAGTTCACGCAAAATAGAAAATTCTTATATTATTTACTTACCCTCATGTTATTCTTCTGCAGAACATGATGAAAAATATTTTGTTTCAACAGTTTTTGTATGTGCAATTTGAATCTGACGTTCTTCAAAATATCTTCTTTTGTGAAAAATATCAAAATAACTAATTATCATGATGACAGAAATTTTATTTTTGGACAAACTGTCCCTTTAAGCCTTATGCAGTTCTGAAATGTCTTTTACAGTAAACTTTCCATATCACTATTGGTCATGTGATATGCGAAAAACCAATAGCTTTTGGGCTCAGTGACGTCCATCCTGGCGTGAGATCTGATGGCTTAATTTTTTATCTGTTTCTTGTCTTGTCATATGGTGCACAACTCTCATTTTATGGTGCTTTTTTGTCTTTTTTTACAGCTTGGCTAAATATCCACCCACTTTTGCTGGAAAAGCAGCTTGGGCATTCTATCGAACATCTCATGTTGCGCTTCACAAAAGAGAGAATATAATATGGACTGGGAATGACATGAAGGTGAGTAAATTCTGACAGAATTCTCATTTTTGGACAAACTGTCCCTTTAAGCCTTATGTAGTTCTCAAATGTCTTTTACAGACACATTTTTTTCAACTTTCCATATCACGATTGGTCATGTGACATGCGAGAACCAATAGCGTTTGGGCTCAGTGACGTCCATCCTGGCGTGAGATCTGGTGGCTTAAAGGTGCCATCGAACGTTTTTTTACAAGATGTAATATAAGTCTAAGATGACCCCTGAATGTGTCTGTGAAGTTGCAGCTCAAAATACCCCAATTAACTGAACAAAATAACTGCCTATTTTGAGGCATAATTAGAAATGCGCCGATTCAGGCTGCGGCCCCTTTAAATCACACGCTCTCCGCCCCCTTCCGGGCTCTCGACTCTATCACTGCATAAACAAAGTTCACGCAGCTAATATAACCCTCAAAATGGATCTTTACAAAGTGTTCGTCATGCATGCTGCATGCATACATCGGATTATGTGAGTATAGTATTTATTTGGATGTTTACATTTGATTCTGAATGAGTTTGATAGTGCTCCGTGGCTAACGGCTAATGCTACACTGTTGGAGAGATTTATAAAGAATGAAGTTGTGTTTATGAATTATGAATTATGAATTATGAATACAGACTGCAAGTGTTTAAAAATGAAAATAGCGACGGCTCTCTTGTCTCCGTGAATACAGTAATAAACGATGGTAACTTTAACCACATTTAACAGTACATTAGCAACATGCTAACGAAACATTTAGAAAGACAGTTAACAAATATCACTAAAAATATCATGATATCATGGATCATGTCAGTTATTATTGCTCCATCTGCCATTTTTTGCTGTTGTCCTTGCTTGCTTACCTAGTCTGATGATTCAGCTGTGCACATCCAGACGTTAATACTGGCTGCCCTTGTGTAATGCCTTGAATATGGGCTGGCATATGCAAATATTGGGGCGTACATATTAATGATCCCGACTGTTACGTAACAGTCGGTGTTATGTTGAGATTCGCCTGTTCTTCAGAGGTCTTTTAAACAAATGAGATTTATATAAGAAGGAGGAAACAATGGAGTTTGAGACTTACTGTATGTCATTTCCATGTACTGAACTCTTGTTATTCAACTATGCCGAGGTAAATTCAATTTTCAATTTGATGGCACCTTTAATTTTTTTATCTGTTTCTTACACAAGTCTATCATATGGCTTCAAAAGTCTTGTAATATGGTGGACAACTCTCATTTTATGGTGCTTTTTGTCTTTTTTTTACAGCTTGGCTAAATAACCACCCACTGGAAGAGCAGCTCGGACATTCTACCAAACATCTCATGTTGTGTTTCTCAAGAGAATATAATATGGACTGGGAATGACATGAAGGTGAGTAAATTCTGACAGAATTCTCATTTTAGGATGAACTGTCCCTTTAAGCCTTATGCAATTCTCAAGTGTCATTGACAGTCGCAACTTGTCGCATCATGTTCGGTCATGTGACGTGAGAACCAATATAGTTTGTCCTCAGAGATGCCCAACTTGGCTTGATAAATGCTATTTTTGACACAAAAACAAATGAGCATAGACAATTTTTGGGGGGGCTTTAGATGACTTTGAACTCTCATTCTTTGGTGCTTTTTGTCTTTTTTTACTGCTTGGCTGTATAAATCACCATCCACTTTCACTGGAAGAGCAGCTCAGACATTCTGCTGAACATCTGATTTTTTTGTCTCATGGAAAAAAGACAATAATATGAATTTGGAATGACATAAGTCCGATTAAATTGATAAAACTCTCATTTTTGAGTGATCTGTACCTTTAAACTTTACAATAGCTGTGTCAACCTACTTACCAAGCTCATATTGTCTTGAAAAGCAATTTTTATTTATATTAGCAAATGCAAGCAGCACCAGTGATGATGTAAGTAGTCTTAGAGCTTTCTAGCAATCACTGTTAGCCAACATGCCCGTGTGTACCCACAATGTTACTTCATGCGGTTCTCTCCTCTAACGATTGTAACGGTCAGTGTTTTTTTAGTGAAATCCAAAGGTTGCAAAGGTCCTCAAATGCACATCAACACAGCTGAAGGCAAACTTAACAAACAACAGCATTTTATTGACTGAAGTTTAGTGAAAAATACAATAACAAGCATTGGAACACAAGCCATTTTGAACACAAGTAACCTCTTTAAAAAGACATCGCAAAACATAAGGCCAAAACTACTAACCTGAGATATCCCACAAAACCTCCATAAATTGGCCAATGCTGAAGAGGTTTTTTTTTTCATTTTAGAAAAATAGATAGATTTGCAAGAAAAGACACTTTTATACATTCAAGAACCATTGGGAATGTTTAGCTCTGCTTCTCCTCTACCGGTTTGTTAGTAAGACACTTGATCTGCAGTTCGGGGAGAAGATGAATAGCGGCGGGGAATGTGTGAGACAGGGCGGGACAGATGGAGCGAAAGGAGAGAGATGAGAGCGAGGGTGTGAAAGGGAAAGCGAGCCTCAGGCTTCCTTTTCGTCCTTTTCTCTCTGTGTTTTTGTCTTCACGGGAGCCGGCATGGTCGCCGTGCCCCCCAGCCAGTCCCAGTGAGCGAAGAAAGGCGCAAAGTTGGTGCCCGGCTGCTGATGGTGAGCGTCGTGCCGCAGCGCGCCGCCCCAAAGGCCGAAGGGAACCAGACGGTGCATCGCCCAAGGGAAGTCGTACCCGCAGTGGTCCTCGGTGGACACCCAGATGTTGAACAGCATGAACGCCCAGGTGGTGAGACAGTGACACTGGAGAAGAAGAGGATCCACGGTGGTCCAGAAGCCCACGCTGAAGAGCTCCCAGGCGGACAGGTACTGCGTGACCAGGCTGAAGGTTTGCCGGTACTGATGGTGGAGCGCGTGGAAGGTGCGGTACAGCCAGCCCACGCGGTGATGCAGAAGGTGCCACAGGTAGTACTGGAAGTCGAACACCACCGTGCAGCCCACGATGCCCAGCAGGAAGGCGGTGAGCGTGGGCGCCTCGCGGGGCAGCGGCACGGGCGGCCGCCAGAGCCACTGGGCCACGGCGGCGGGGAAGATGTAGAGCAGATGGTTGTACGTGGTGAGCGCCAAAGTGGATCCGATGTTGGACCAGGTGACGGTGCGGTCCTGGTGGATCTGGTAGCGGCGGATGGAGGGCCAGGTGGGCGCCAGCAGGTCCAGCACGGTGTAGAAGAACACCAGCACCAGGTACATGGACACCGAGATGATGACGGGAAACAGCGGCGAGCGCAGGCTGCTCTCGTGGTTCTGCTGGAGGTAATCCCACATGGGCTGCAGCACGGAGCGCTCCGACAGAGCCCAGGTCGCGTTGCTGATGTCCAGCATGCCGTGCATACTGCCGGGACTCATGGCCAGCTACGTGTTGTTGATGCAACAGCCGGCGGCTGTTACTGCTGCTGCAGGATGGTGAGGATGCTGGCAGCGGCCGGCGGCGACTTTCTCTTGTTTTGAGTGGTGGATGTGGCTTTTTGTAAATGATCTGATCTGCACCAAATGAGGCAGGCCTTTACGCCTCTAAAATGTGTCCAAGCACCACCTCCTGCATCTGTAGCGTCTCTCTCTCTCTCTCTCTCTCTCTCTCTCACACCCCCCCACCATGCTCCCCTTCTCTTGGTATGGTGTGTGTCTGTGTGAACGCTCTTTCATTGGTAGTTCGAGGATGATCCAACATTTGACCAGCCAAACTGTTAAGTCCCTGCACCACTCATTTCTGACCTAGAAATGGAGAGAAAGAAGAGAGATCTGTATTGCACACAAATTACTATGGAGATCAAAATGATGCATTGTAATTCTGTCTCAAACGATGCACAAAAATGCATATTCAGAATTGAAATGTCATTGTTAATTCTGCTGAATGAGGTGGTGTAAATGTGTTCAGTGTGCAAGAATCATACACTTAAAAGTGCACAGCCGATAACTGATAATAACATAGTTTAAGGCTGTGATACCAACTTATTCTGTTTCTTTTTCCATGTCAGATCAGATATATATTGGTACAGGTTTGCATAAGACTTAGCAGATTTGTGCCCCTATAATGTTTGTAAACGTTGATATTGTTAACTAAAACTTTTTATAACTGTATAATTTAATATATAACTTTTATAACTATATAACTTTTTTTGGTTAATTGAAATAAAGCTAAAATAAAAGTTTATCTTAAATAAAATAAAATAAGTACTAAAATTCTTGAAGAAATAAATATAACAAAATTATTAAAACGGAAAACTAAAATATAAATGAGAAATAAAAATGCATAAAAATAAATACTATAATATAAATTATACTAAAATAATACTGTTTGTAAAAAAAAAAATAGACTTGCATCAGAAACCATAAATTATTTTGGAATTGGAGTGTGAGTTATAGCGCACTTAAAAATTTTGGCACTATTTACTCATGTTCTTCTAAACCTGTATGACTTTCTTTCTTCCTTGGAAAGCAAAAGGTGTTTTTATTTATTTTATTTATTTTATTGATGCATGGATTGCTCTTTTTATGAAATTGCAACAAATTGTGATAAAAGTTTTAAGTGTCAAAAATGCACCTCAAAAGTGGTGGTCCATAACTTCTGAAGTCAAATGACAGCTTTTTGTAGGAAACATAACATTTTAGTCATTATTTACTGAAAATCTTGTCATTTGTCCTAGCTTTTGCTGTCACATTCATGACATAAGTAACAAAAAGGACCTGAATCAAATAACGATTTGTTCACGAATTAGTGCTACATTCACTCACGGTGTCTCACTAAAAGCTATTTTATGACTTCAGAACGCTTACACTCTTAAAATAAACATTTATTATAAACTAGGCTTTTTTGACTAGTTTTATGGTGCTTTTGCATCCTTTTTTAGGCTCCAGTTCCCATTCATTGTAATTGCAAAGGGGGAGAAACACAATATTTCTCAATTTTTGTTCCATATTTGTCATATGTGACATGACAAGGTGAACTATTTCTTTAACTGCTTTAAGTTGTGTTTGTGTAACAGACAAATGTTGAAACATATACTGTAGAGCAACTGACCTCAGCATTACAGCAGATTTTTTTTACCACATCGTCTCATTTCCCGTTGCACCTTCCAAAACCTTCTATTAATATAAATGAATTAGCATGACATTTACATAAACTGACATTATACAACATTTTCATTAATATTCATATGTTTGTTTGGCTAGACTTGAGTAGAAAATGCATCTTGAACAACCCATCTCTGTATAAGGATGAGTAGGCCTGTACAGCCCAGTTTTCTCTTTCTCTCTTTGTCTTCTGTCTCTCATTAATCATAGCTTTTCTGTCAGTCCTTCACTGAGATGAAAAGCCCTTGTTTATATTTTGATGTTTTCAGACCAGGAAGTTGCAGTTGGGTGTCACTGTGGTCATGCATAAATATTTTAACAGAATAAAGTTGTTTGTTCAAACAGAAAAAAAGCTGAGAGTAGGAGAGGGCAGACAGCCACTGAGCCACTCTCTATAGAGTCAGTAATGATCCACTTCTCACGCAAAAAAAAAACAAAAAAACATCCTTAATGATAGGGACGACATTGTTCTTTGATTTGTGTGATTTGTTTTAAGGATATATATCTGTAAACTAGCACAGGACGTATAAATAAATCATAGAAAATGGTGGAATAAAGCCTGGATACAACTATTAAATAAAAATATGAATCACTTATGAGTCATTTAGTGGCTGATAGACATGCTTAATGCTTAAAGGTGAAGTGTGTCATGGTTTTAAGCTATTAATGTACTGGGTAGTAACTGATTATATGTAATCTGGATTGCATAATCAGATTTCAAAAATGAAGTACTTGTAATTAGATTATATAATCTATCATAATCAGACTACAATTACTTTTTATTGATTACATGATTACATATTATTCACACAATGGCAGTAAATCGTTCATACACTGTAAAAAAGAATTGTTGGTTTAACTTAAAAAAAGCAAGTTGCCGGCTTAAAATTTTGAGTTTATTGAAATTACAAATTTGAGTTAATACAATGAAGGCGATTGATTTAATCAACAGAAACTCAAAATAGTATGTTATCTGAACTACATTAATTATCTAAGTTGATTTGACAAAAGAAAAAATGTTGTGATAACAAATCATGAAAATAATTTTTACAGTGTAATTTAGTGAATATCCTTAATTCTTCTTTTTTCATGTTTTAAACATTAATTATTATTTGAATTATCTTTCAGTAAGTCATTTAACCTTGTATTGCTATGTCTTTGATGATGATAAAGAATATATTTCTTGCTCTTTATTTATATATATATATATATATATATATATATATATATATATATATATATATATATATATACACTTTATTTTACAGTATGTGTACTTACAGTGTAGGCTATTTACCCAAGAATATACCGGTAATATAAGGTAACTACATGGGTTAAGGTTAGGTTTAGGGGTTGGTTCAGAGTTAGCACCTTGTTATAACCCAGTTATTGTAATTGCTATAATAAGTATATAGTATGTACATGCTGAATATAGGACTGTAAAATAAAGTGCAACCGTATTTTTATATCAATATGGTACAATAGTATCCTATTAAATTCAATGTAATAAATGAGTTATGTTAAAAGTAATCAAAAAGTAGTCAGATTATACCTAAAATGTGTAATGTAATGGATTATGTTACTAACTAAAATATTTGTCATATAGTTTGGAATCAGTAACTGATTACAATTTGTAAGTAGTCTACGTATAAGATATTCATATCAATACATAAAAAAAATAGCATTGATATAAAATTGACTTGACTTTATATTCCAGAATGTGACATTTTAGATTGACAGTATTTCAAGTATGTGAAGACTGGCTGAACACCAGTTACCTTAAAGGGTTAGTTCACCCAAAAAATGAAATTTCTGTCATTTAGTACTCACCGTCATGTCGTTCCACACCCGTGAGACCTTCATTCATCTTTGAAACACAAATTAAGATATTTTTGATGAAATCCAAGAGTTTTCTGACCTCCCTATACACAGCAATGTCATAGCCAATTTCAAGGTCCAGAAAGGTAGTAAAGACATCATTAAAATAGTTCATGTGACTGCAGTGGTTCAACTTTAATGTTATGAAGTGATGAGAAAATTTTTTGTGCACAAAAACAAAACAAAAATAACGACTTCATTCAACAATTTCTTCTCTCTTTCGCCGTTGATGTTGTAAACACAGTGCAGCGCTTCCGGGTTTGAATTGCATGGACAAAAAAACAAAACAAAAAAAACACCCACAACAATTTTCCCAAATATATATCTTTCTTGTTTCACAGAATAACAAAATGCATACAGGTTTGAAGTGAGTAAATGATGATAATTTTCCTTTTCAAGTGAGCTGTTCCCATTCGCATCTTTCTATTGCATAACAATGTGTATTTGTTTTTTCATTAGCATAAAAGTGTTTTCAGCATTTTTGTGATCTGGTGAGACTTGAACTGGCATTGTTTCTCATCACAGATGCTCAATCAAAGCCACTACAGCTTGACGGAGGTTTTTAGCCCAGTTCACTTGCTGCGAAGAGCACAAGGATTAGCTGTCTGCTCCTGTAGTTGCTCATCATCATCTGGTTGCAGTGAGTTGTCGATGATTTCTAGCCTGCAGCTTTCACAGACGTGAGGCCTCCAGGTATTTCATCTTTACTATTCTGGAGTTTACACTCTTGGAAGGAAAGGTTCTATATAGAAACTTAAAGGTTTCTATCAGGTGTTTCATATGGAACTTTTTATAGGTGCCCATCATGGGATCATTTTATGGATTTAGTTTTAATGAAAGGTACACTATGTAACTTTTTGTGTTAAAAATGATCATTTAAAGTCCCCCTGTGGTGAAAATCAAGTTTTTAATGTTGTGTCTATGTGGTGTTTTTAATATGCTTTAAGACAAACCATGTGCAAATTCATGTCGACACCATTGCTGAGTATGTTCTCTTTAAAACTGCAGTGATCTAAAGACAGTTTCAAAAACACTGTTTGAAATCGCTGGTGTTTCTTACATCACAAACTACCTTATAACCTTGTAATCATCACGCCGACAGGCTTTAGCATATCATTAACTATAACTGCTCTGAAGCAGGGGAGTCTCAAGAAGCCAGGTTATCCCAGTATATTTTTCTGTTGATATGGAAAATCGTGTAGATTTAGCAATATAGCGGGTGTATGATGTATATTACGATGTTATGATGAACTATATGCCTTTCTCCACTGACGTTCTGAGTTCTTCAAAGCGTTTCTAAGGATGCTGATTTTTGTAGAAGGCAGCAGTCTGACTCTGAGATGGCGAACGGGAACATAGTTTGTGTAACATTAGCAAAACATTATTAGCCGTTTGATAATGTAGTCAAGCAAAAGGCTAATAATATTAATTACAGTAATGTGTCCAATGTTGTAAAAAAAAATGATACCACTGTGCAGCATTTACCTCAGTAAGTTGACCGAGTGGATCTCTGAGCTCCTGCAAGTGAGTGGAGGCGGGGCTAATTAGCATATTCATAGATCCAGCAAGGGTGTAGTTTAGGGGTGTGACGAGATCTCGTGGCATGAGATCTCGCGAGACTAATATGTGACGAGATTTCTCGTCGAGGCGAAAAGTAGTCTCGTGATGTTGTTGCCATGACAGAGTGTTTGGATGATTAGGATAGAATATGCCACCGCTATGTTTACATTACGCCTCCATTACGCCTGTCGTTTTGCTTTGCATTTAAATAAAAAACATTTAATTCAGTTGGATAACGGTTGCCACCGCTCCATATTTACAGAGTTACGCGCGATCGCTAAAAGTGAAAGTAAACGCGAGCACGCATTCAAACGCGATTTCAATACCCGCATTTTGAAAGCGGCTCTGATGAATGCAAATATCTCTCAATATGAAAGCTATTTTAGGCTGGGCAGCGTAGTTGTAACCATCTCTTAGCTCTGTATCAAAGAAAAATTTGGTCTTATTTGCACTTTGGTTGCACTTATTGTAAAGTGTTACCATAAAAAATGAATAACAGTTTTCTCTTAATCTTATTAAGCACAAACAGTAAGGTTTCATTTGTTAAAGGTGCCCTAGATTCAAAATTTGAATTTACCTCAGCATAGTTGAATAACAAGAGTTCAGTACATGGAAATGACATACATTGAGTTTCAAACTCCATTGCTTTCTCTTTCTTATGTAAATCTCATTTGTTTAAAAGACTTCCGGAAAACACGCGGATCTCAACATAACACCGACTGTTACGTAACAGTCGGGGTGTACGCCCCCAATATTTGCATATATGCCAGCCCATGTTCAAGCATTAGACAAGGAAAGGCAGTATTAACGTCTGGATCTGCACAGGTGAATCAACAGACTAGGTAAGCAAGAACAACAGCGAAAATGGCAGATGGAGCAATAATAACTGACATGATTCATGATAACATGATATTTTTAGTGATATTTGTAAATTGTCTTTCTAAATGTTTCGTTAGCATGTTGCTAATGTACTGTTAAATGTGGTTAAAGTTACCATCGTTTCTTACTGAATTCACAGAGACAAGAGCCATCGCTATTTTCATTTTAAACACTTGCAGTCTGTATAATTCACAAACACAACTTCATTCTTTATAAATCTCTCCAACAGTGTAGCATTAGCCGTTAGCCACAGAGTATATAGCCTCAAACTCATAGAGAATCAAATATAAACATCAAAATAAATACTTTACTCACATAATTTGAAGCATGCATACAGCATGCATGACAAACATCTTGTAAAGATCCATTTGAGGGTTATATTAGCTGTGTGAACTTTGTAAATGTGCTGTAATACAATCGAGAGCTCATGTGGCAGGGAGTACGCGAATTAAAGGGGCGGCGCGCTGAAAAAATCAGTGCATAGTTAATGATGCCCCAAAATAGGCAGTTAAAAAAATTTATTAAAAAAAAATCTATGAGGTATTTTGAGCTGAAACTACACAGACACATTCAGGGGACACCTTAGACTTATATTACATCTTGTGAAAAAGCATTCTTGGGCACCTTTAACATTAGTAAATGCACTGTGAACTGTCATGAACTAACAATGAATGACTATTTTTATTAACTAACATAAACAAAGATTAATAAATACTGTAGCAAATATATTGCTCATTGTTAGCTGATGTTGGTTAATACATTAATGTTAATAAATGAGACCTTATTGTAAAGTGTTACCATTTTTATTCATACTGTTTTTATTTCTAAAAAGGAGTTCAGTTAGGAGGTCAAAAGTTGTAGAAGCTCATAAATCATGTACAGTAAGGCCTAAAGAGACTGAAATCATACAGAAGAGAAGTCAGTCAGTTGAGTTAATGGCAAAACCTTTTACAGTACTTGAGTATTGTTGTCTTTTACTGCACATGATAATTCATACTCAGAAAGTAGAACTGAAATGACATTCATTACAAGATGATTAGTTAAAACATTTCAAATACACCTACAGAATATTTTTTCTAGTCATGTATTTCACCATTGAGGATTTCTTAAAAATAGTGTGTAAAAATCTTGTCTCGTCTCATTCTCGTGAACTCAGCCTCGTGAGATACCTGTCTCGTCACACCCCTAGTGTAGTTATATTCAAGCTATTTTATAGCATGAAGAAATTTTTTTCCACAGGAAAAAAAACGGTTAAATATGTTATTTTGGTGATCAAAAGGGGGACATTAAATAATGTTTAAGATAAAAGATTAGAAAATTAAATTCAGTTTCAGTTTTGTTTTTTTACCACTAGAGGGACAAAAGTTACATAGTGTACCTTTAATACATTTTGTTGTTGATTACAGTTGTCTGTCTGTTACATGTTTCTTTAGATTGTATGCATGTATAAAATGGTTAGCTTGTTTTTGTACCTATCTAAACATAAAAGTACATTTTTCTACCTGTAAATGTTACATATGAATACTTACGTAAATGAGACCAGTTTTGATTTATATACAATTTTTTTATTATTATTCTACAGGTACATGAATTGTGGATTTTATGGCTGTTTCCAATTTGGTACTTAATTGCCATGATTATGTGTACATACAGTATTGCCAAAACATTATTACACAAAACTAATAATGGCAAATAAGATAAATACAATATAACAATACTAAATATTAATATTCTGTGTTGGCAATTGCATATTGGGCTATAAGGCTTAAGTTTTGGGCTCAGTTTTGATAATGACCGCATGACTTGATCCAGAACGGTCCCTTTATATTGGTTACTCCGAATGAAATTCATTTTTCCGGGCATTCTTTCTCGTAACTAAGCAACAACTTCTACACATAATTTTAATACCATTTTGCACTATGTTGATATATGATGATATAAAATCATGCCAGAATAAAAAAATATATACATTTATTACATTTTAAGATATTTTAATCACAAATGAAATGGCTGTATTGGCCTTTGGACGGTTAAACCGAATGACCTTTTGACTCTTCAAAATCTTTAAAATACATTTATATGTAGAACCTTTTTGATTCAGTAAAAGAGATCTAGTTGTACTACCTTACATACTTTGGATGTCATATCTTTGTTTTTTTTATTATTATTAAGGCCTTTGGACAAAAAATGACCCATCTTTGTTTTGCAAAAACAGTGCATGAGATTTGCAAATGGTGTATAACTACCTGAACCTTTTTAAGGTTTTGCAGAAAGAGTGATTTATTCGACAAATGCGTTTAATTTGCTTCAGAGAATGGGGTTTAGTGTCTTAGCAATTGTGAAAAACTGTAATATCTCGATAGCCTACTAAAATGACACTGTCAAAGTTGAGCCACTAGAGGTCAGAAACACATCGCCATTAAAACAGCAAGCAGAAACGAGCCGTCACAAGATGATGAAACTAACATGTGCTGCATTTTGCTGTCTTCTTTAATGATGTTTAGACAATTAAAGTAGTATGAATACTGAGAATTTACATGAAAAATGAACAATTTTTGCGTGACTATTGTCACTCATTGCTCATAATACAAGTTCAATAGGTTCTCTCACTCTAATTCACACAGCAGTTCGAAGGGAAACGTTTCATCATCTTAATGAACGGAAAACACTTTTAGCTTGGAGGGTTGGGGGTGAAACACACCTGAGCCTCATCCTGACCCCCCTCTGCTCTCTCCCTCAGGTAAAATCAGTAGGTAAAAAATAGACTCGTCTTGATCCTTTGAGAGATAGGTCTCGAAACACGACGACACTTTATTAAGTCTGCATTTTCGTTTTTTTATATAATTAAATAAATAGTAATTAAATAATTACGATGTCCTTTATTTTTAAACATATAGGAGCAAACTCCATGGGATTTAGGAAAACAAGAACGCCACGTACGTCATCATGTCCCGTTCCTTTGAGCAATAATAGTCGTGACGTAAACGCTTTTGCTCGGAGGATGATGCTGGTGTTTCCAATCGAAGCACTGAACCTTTCTGAACATGCAGAACCAGACACAATAGAACAAAAACAACTAGAGTTCACACCGAGGACGATAAAGTTTTAATAATCGTTTAATAAATGTTTTAATAATTCCATGAGTAAAGAGACGTCCACTCCACAATAACGAAAACGATTTTCCAGCGGATGAACGATAAAAACATTCCCAGCCAATCAGAATCAAGTGACTTAAAAGAGCTTGAGCATTTAAAGCTGCAAATGACAAAAGTGCAGCGCCTGCTTATAATAATCAGAAAGTTATCTTTATCGTTCTTGGTGTGAATGAGCCTTTAATTAATTAAGCCACATACTGTAGTAGGCTATATCATAAATGAAACACAACCAGGCAACAACCTTCATGTTTCTCTCTCTCTCCAACTGTATTCATATTCTAGATCTGGACTTCTAGTACTATGAATCACTTATAATCACATGATTAAATAAATGAGCTCCAGTCAAGTGATGAACCTTAATAATAGTCTCTTATCTTCTCTCTCATTCCCCAGGCGGTAATAGGCCTTGTTATTTGATTCATTGCAGTGACTTAATGACCAAAATTAGCCTTTTTGTATGCATCAAGGACAGATGCTGATGTCTGATAGACTGCTTTTAGAGGGGCTTGATAAGGCAAGCATCATTATAATTCTTCTAACTGTACCTTATTAATTTTGTTAAACACGTAGCCTTCCATTTGTGCTGCGGACATGAATTAAATTGAGTCATGTGTGATGTTAGATTCCATGACTCTGAACCCTTTTGTGCTCCAGCCGTATTGAGACAAGTGGGTGGCCCTTTTGACGTGGGGCAGGCAGTGTACAGCCCAGGGGGCCTTTGCCATATCTAGGCACCAAAATGCCTTAGAGACATGGGAAATTGTCTTGCCATGCATCTCTATCATCATACTATAATTCTAATTCTATGAATAAATGGTTCTTTGTTTTCTCTTTCACTGCTTTGCATTTTTCTAGCTTCATTTCCACTGTAGCTTATTAATGAATGCATGGATTTCTATATGATCCAGGCTGGTTTATGCTTGCTTGTTTTGGTGTTGGTCTGGTTGGTCAACCAGCATAATATTTCTGGTGAAGCAGGTTGATCAAGAACGTCTTGCTGGATAAGCTAGTTTAATCAGCCTATAGTAAAAGTTTGGGGCTTTTTTATAATGTTTTTGAAAGAAGTTTCATTTGCTCACCAGGTTGAAATTGCAAAACAGTAATATGGTGAAATATTATACAGATTAAAATAACTGTTTTCTATTATAATATATTATAAGTTAAAATGTAATTTATTCCTGTGATCAAAGCTGAATTTTCAGCATCATTACTCCAGTCTTCAGTGTCACATGATCCTTCAGAAATGATTTGGTGAAATAGAATGCTTTTATGACATCATAAATGTCTTGACTGTTGTTTTTGATCAATTTAATACATCCTTGCAATATAATACATCATACTGACCCTAGACTTTTGAACAGTAGAATGTCATTGCATTATATAAAAAATGAATAAGGCCATTTATTTTGAAGGAAAATGGCACAAGCACAGCTTTCAAATGAAATATATCACAAATATGACTTGTGTTAAGTTTTAAATGATTAAAAGTAGACATGCTGTTCAAGATGAAGAAAACAAACTTGCAGACTTTGTGTTTGTGATGCTTTAGTGGATCATGGTCATAGTTGATCTGATGAATATGCCACCTGTGAACTTGAGGAAAACTGACTTCATGCATCCACTGAAAATCACCAAAACACCAGTAGATTATAGCAGAGCATAAATGGCTCATAAAAGTGAAGTTAGTTCTGCATATGTGTGTGTGTGTGTGTGTGTGTCCGTCTGTATCGAGGGCTCTCAGGAGGCCGCTGTTCTTTTATTTCGAGTGTGTTTTCAGTGCAGGTGTGTGGCAGGGTGCGGATCAAGATCACAGGGTTACTATGGTGCAACACCTGAGCTACGACACATCGTCACGACAACAGAGGAGGGTGTTTTCCTGCATGGGTTACCTCATAAACAACTTCACCCGCTCCAGAAAACAATTTGTTCGCAAACGCACTCAGAAGTTCACTTCTCTGCTCTGAACAAGGTAAGACACTTTTCTCTTAGCCAACAAACATTATCTGATATTTGAAAGAAGGCTAATAAATGATTCTGAACTGTTATTTACTGTGAAAGTACCACAATATAGTGATGGTACTTTGATATACATCATGGTACAGAATGATTATCAAATTCATGTGCCAAAGTAATTTCATGGTAC
Organism: Megalobrama amblycephala; assembly: GCF_018812025.1. Lineage (NCBI taxonomy): Eukaryota > Metazoa > Chordata > Actinopteri > Cypriniformes > Xenocyprididae > Megalobrama > Megalobrama amblycephala. The sequence goes on along the minus strand of NC_063061.1, from coordinate 30,772,742 downwards.
CATGTCCAGAAAGATATCAGGATATTTTTGAAGTGTTTATTAGTGAATATGGCCACCAAATTGTAAGCTCAAAAGTAACCTTTAAGTTAGAACAACATTGAAAGTATTATAATGCATGACCAGCAGCGGTCGGGTCGGGTCGGGTCGAACTGGACGTGTCTCCTCTCCGCTCCACAGGTGCTCTGCTGCAGCCATGCCCAGTAAACTGGAGGGAGCCATGGATGCCCTCATCACAGTCTTCCACAACTACTCGGGGAGCGAGGGAGACAAATACAAGCTCAGTAAAGGAGAGTTGAAGGAACTTCTAAACAGCGAACTCACCGACTTTCTCACGGTTAGCAATCTTCACACAGTCTCTGCTTTAGCTTGATCATTTGCTTAGATCATTCTAGCTTTTATCAGAATATGGTATGTTACTGGCCCCAAGGGCCTGCATTATAAAGACTGAAATAAACGAATCTTAATCCACACTGGGAAATTATATTTATCATTTAACAGAATTATATTTAACAGAATTTATACTATTTATATATGCACATTCAGAAAATATACAAATGTTTATATATATATATATATATATATATATATATAAAATTGAATTTATTAACATTTATACAATATATATAAGAATTTATATAAATATATTATACATTTTTCTATATTTATTATTAAATAGAATTTATACTATATATATATATATATATATATATATATATATATATATATAAAAAATTACATTTAGAAAACTATATAAATACTGTACATTTTTCTATTTATGTATTAATAAATTTAATGTATTCATTTATAAAAATTGATATTTTATATATATTATAAACATGTTTTAAAAGTGAATTTGTTTTGCATAAGGAAATAATTCTGACTTTTAAAAATAACTTGGTTGAGAGTCAGGTTGATTCAGTCATTTAAATATATTTAATATATATATATATATATATATATAAACATGTTTTAAAAGTGAATTTGTTTTGCATAAGGAAATAATTCTGACTTTTAAAAATAACTTGGTTGAGAGTCAGGTTGATTCAGTCATTTAAATATATTTGATATATATATATATATATATATATATATATATATATATACAGCTCTGGAAAAAATTAAGAGACCACTCCAAGTACAGAAATCAATGTTAAGTGGTCTCTTATTTTTTTCCAGAGCTGTATATATATATATATATATATTTACAGTACAAGTTAAGGCAAGAAGTTACCTACCAATCAAGATTTATATTGGATTTTGACAGTGCGTATAGAAGTCAAGTTTATTACACTTTGGATATTTATGAATTTCTTTGCAGCCTGTTTCTTGCGAGTATTGAAATTGAGGTTCATTTTGGTTTCCTTATCAGGACGTGAATTCAAATAATGAGAATTAAATAATCTTTTGACCTCATGTCATATGAGAGCTGTTATATGAACACACTCACACACACACACACACAGAGCAAGAGGGAAAAGTTCAAAGCGCTGTCTTTCCTTCAGGAAAACAGCCCATAACATCACCTCACTGACTGCTTAATCAACCCTAAATAATCCTTTAATTCCATCTATTAAGATTTAAGATTTCATCTTGACATCCAGCGCATATCCCCGCTCTTTTTCATGTGAGTGAGTTTTTGGCTCTGGTGTGTTGATTAGTGATAATGATTTGGTTAATTTCTCCATGAACTTTTCATCTTGTTTACAGTTTGCGTTGAATTCATTTCCTGTGTACACAGGCGTGTAATTCCAGCTCTCACACTGGGACAGACCTCTTGCTGAGCTGGCTGCAAATCTGAGGAAATGAATTAAATGAATTATTTCTTTCCCATCAGATACATTATCGTTACATAAAACTAACCCCATTCATAATTAGGAAACTTAATCTGAATATTAATGAGACGAAGTTCATGAAAACAGAGCTTGGGTCAAACCGAGTCCTGGTGTGTCTCTCTGATGAAGCAGGGTATCCACACAGATCCTTTTCGCATTTGGGTGTTTGAGCTGTGTGTGTGTGTGTGTGTGCGCGTCTATATAGTATTTAACGTAATTATATATATATATATATATATATATATATATATATACACAAACCCGATTCCAAAACAGTTGGGACGCTGTACAAATTGTGAATAAAAAAGGAATGCAATAATTTACAATTCTCATAAACTTATATTTTATTCACAATAGAATATAGATAACATATCAAATGTTGAAAGTGAGACATTTTGAAATGTCATGCCAAATATTGGCTCATTTTGGATTTCATGAGAACTACACATTCCAAAAAAGTTGGGACAGGTAGCAATAAAAAAGAGCCTCTCAGAGTGGCAGTGTCTCTCAGAAGTCAAGATGGGCAGAGGATCACCAATTCCCCTAATGCTGCGGCAAAAAATAGTGGAGCAATATCAGAAAGGAGTTTCTCCGAGAAAAATTGCAAAAAGTTTGAAGTTATCATCATCTACAGTGCATAATATCATCCAAAGATTCAGAGAATATGGAACAATCTCTGTGCGTAAGGGTCAAGGCCGGAAAACCAAAACTGGATGCCCGTGATCTTCGGGCCCTTAGACGGCACTGCATCACATACAGGAATGCTACTGTAATGGAAATCACAACATGGGCTCAGGAATACTTCCAGAAAACATTGTCGGTGAACACAATCCACTGTGCCATTCGCCGTTGCCGGCTAAAACTCTATAGGTCAAAAAAGAAGCCATATCTAAACATGATCCAGAAGCGCAGGCGTTTTCTCTGGGCCAAGGCTGGACTGTGGCAAAGTGGAAAACTGTTCTGTGGTCAGACGAATCAAAATTTCTTTTTGGAAAACTGGGACGCCATGTCATCCGGACTAAAGAGGACAAGGACAACCCAAGTTGTTATCAGCGCTCAGTTCAGAAGCCTGCATCTCTGATGGTATGGGGTTGCATGAGTGCGTGTGGCATGGGCAGCTTACACATCTGGAAAGGCACCATCAATGCTGAAAGGTATATTCAAGTTCTAGAACAACATATGCTCCCATCCAGACGTCGTCTCTTTCAGGGAAGACCTTGCATTTTCCAACATGACAATGTCAGACCACATACTGCATCAATTACAACATCATGGCTGCGTAGAAGAAGGATCCGGGTACTGAAATGGCCAGCCTGCAGCCCAGATCTTTCACCCATAGAAAACATTTGGCGCATCATAAAGAGGAAGATGCGACAAAGAAGACCTAAGACAGTTGAGCAACTAGAAGCCTGTATTAGACAAGAATGGGACAACATTCCTATTCCTAAACTTGAGCAACTTGTCTCCTCAGTCCCCAGACGTTTGCAGACTGTTATAAAAAGAAGAGGGGATGCCACACAGTGGTAAACATGGCCTTGTCCCAACTTTTTTGAGATGTGTTGATGCCATGAAATTTAAAATCAACTTATTTTTCCCTTAAAATTATACATTTTCTCAGTTTAAACATTTGATGTGTCATCTATGTTGTATTCTGAATAAAATATTGAAATTTGAAACTTCCACATCATTGAATTCTGTTTTTATTCACAATTTGTACAGTGTCCCAACTTTTTTGGAATCGGGTTTGTATATATGTATGATATAGGTTAGGTTAGTAGATCTTCATTTGTTGTGATTTAAATACATTATGCTGATTTATACTAATTTAAACAGTTGAATACAACTGAAAAAAGTAAAAACTGTAAAGAATGTTATGATTGCATTATAATTATGGGGACAAATGTGCATAATTGCCATGCAAATAATGTCTCAATGCAAAATTTTAATGATTCAAAAACAGGCATTTTTTCCCCTTACATAACATAATTATTCATTTTCTTCATTTAAATTTTTGGGTGAAATATGAGCTGGATGTGTTTTCGTGAGATGTGGGTCTCAGCTGTGTACGCATCATCAGAAGGAGGCTGTTGCTTACGCATCATCAATTACTGGCTGGAACACAGCCCGATATAGATTCTCACCTCTCCCTCGCCACTACACACTCGCTCTCTCTCTCGGGAGTGTGTACTGTAACATTAGGAGGCAGAAAGAGTAATGAGTGAGATGTTAAACTGTGTATGGTGGCTTAATGTGTTAACCGCACACACACAGATAGTCAATCATATGGTGTAGCCACAGTCTGATGGACTGACGTTACTGATGGTTTTACGGTCACGGCTCAATGGTTACCATTGTCACTACTGGGGTGGACACATGGCCACTGGGTTTTGCCCAATCCTGCTCATGTGGAACGAATGTCAGGAAAGACGGATGGACATCCATGAGACTGATCTGATGATCTTTTTTGGATGGTCTGGAAATAGGCTATTGCAACAGGATCATTGACATAGAGTTAGTGCTCATATCAAAACAAACATACACAACCTTAAGCAATTTCTGTAAGAAAGCAATGCATTTTAACAACAAGTCTCTCAGATTTTATCAGTGTGTGATATATTATTGGCCCCAAGGGGCCTGCATTGTAAGGGCTTAATACAACAATACAATACAACAAATCTTAATCCAGACTGAAGAAAAACTTCAAATGAAACAGTTCTTCAAAGAAAAAAATATATAAATATTTACCAAAATATTTTACTAAATAAAATATATTTATTTTTTTAAATAAATTTTAAAGGCTGCAACATAAAATGTGAACAAAAACTCTTCTGGGAAGGCTTTCCACAAGGTTTAGGAGTGTGTTTATGGGAATTTTTGACCATTCTTCTAGAAGCGCATTTGTGAGGTCAGGCACTGATGCTCCTCCACACCAAACTTGCTCATCCATGTCTTTGTGGACCTTGCTTTGTGCACTGGTGCGCAGTCATTTTGGAACAGGAAGGGGCCATCCCCAAACTGTTCCCACAAAGTTGGGAGCATGAAATTATCCAAAATGTCTTGTGAAAGAGTTCCTTTCACTGGAACTAAGGGGCCAAGCCCAACCCCTCCACCAAACTTTACACTTGGCACAATGCAGACAGGCAAGTACCGTTCTTCTGGCAACCGCCAAACCCAGACTCGTCCATCAGATTACCAGAGAGAGAAGTGTGATTCGTCACTCCAGAGAACACGTCTCCACTGCTCTCGAGTCCAGTGGCGGCGTGCTTTACACCACTGCATCCGACGCTTTGCATTGCACTTGGTGATGTAAGGCTTGGATGCAGCTGTTCGGCCATGGAAACCCATTCCATGAGGCTCTCTACACACTGTTCTTGAGCTAATCTGAAGGACACATGAAGTTTGGAGGTCTGTAGCTATTGAAGTCGGTGACTTCTGCATGCGCTGACCCCGCTCTGTGATTTTACATGTCCTACCACTTCGTGGCTGAGTTGCTGTTGTTCCCAGTTGCTTCACTTTGTTATGATACCACTAACAGTTTACCGTGGAATATTTAGTAATGAGGAAATTTCACGAATGGAATTATTGCACAGGTGGCAACCTATCACAGTACCATGCTTGAATTCACTGAGCTCCTGAGAGCGACCCATTCTTTCACAAATGTTTGTAGAAGCAGTCTGCATGCCTAGGTGCTTGATTTTATACACCTGTGGCCATGGAAGTGATTCAGTGATTTGGAGGGGTGTCCCAATACTTTTGGCAATATAGTGTATATATATATATATATATATATATATATATATATATACACTATATTGCCAAAAGTATTGGGACACCCCTCCAAATCACTGAATTCAGGTGTTCCAATATATATATACAAACTTTTGTTAGATGCAATTAATCGATTTGACAGCACAAATATATATGTGTATGTATAGTATTTTTAAATATATATATATACTGTATATATACACATATACGATCACGATTAATCGATTTGACTCGACACAACCGATTGACCATGAATTGATTAACCAATCAAAATTTGATTAACTAATCATTTTGACAGCACGTGTTTGTGTGTACGTGTGCTATCATGATTAATCGTTTTGACCCGACACGATTAATCGATTGATCATGAATCAATTAATCGATCAAAATTGTGATTAATCGATTTGATAGCACAAATATGTTTCTGTGTGTACAGTATATATATATATATATATATATATATATATATATATATATATATATATATATAAATTACTAAATATGTTTATTTATTATAATAAATATGTTTATAATATTATAATATAATATTATTTTATATATTTTATTATATTTTATAAATCAGTTCCTATCCTTGATTCTGATTGGTCAATAGCTGTTTTATTCACGATAAAACACGGCTATGACCGCTTCACCCAATGGTTCTGTGTATCACTTCACAACACCCTTAGCAACCAGATGATATTGTTCATTGAAGCTTACTGTATTATGTAGAAGAGTATTGTGAGAAAGAAATCGATTGAGCGAGTTTATTATCTGTGTTCAGATTTAGTATTTTCCTTCAGGTCAGTCCTATGTTCATAATAAAAAATCAGTTTAAATGTCCAATGTATTATCTTGTCCTTTTAACAGTTAAGGGGTTTTCCCGTGACTGACAGCGCTAGTCAAAGCACTTGTCAGTTACGTCTTGTTCCGTGTTCACAACAATTCAATCTTTTCAATGTAAAAGTCTTCGCTACTGACTGACACACTCATACAGACAGTCTTTGCCGCCATCTAATGGAGTAATAATGTTACTTCTGTTGCTGTTCTCGGTCAGGGACTATTTTTTTTCGGCGGAAGGAAGGCTTTTAGTAAGAGTTTACTTCATGAAAGTTGCATTGTTATATATTTTTGGCTTTAATATTTGTAATGTGTGGTAACTGTTTTATAAAAGCAATAAGGTACTCGAGGCTAGTGCTGTATCGTGAATAAGAAGAATTCACTTCAACCGTGATTTATTCACGATACAGCACGGCCTCTCGTACCTTATTGCTTACATACATCAAATAAAATATTTTAAAACAAAATATTATACATTTTATTTTAGCATGCCTGGAATGTTGATTTGACCAATCAGCATCCAGTACCAGAACAATTGGTTTGTAAATGCACAAAATAAAACTGATATATTACATACTGTGCTGAGTTGTTTTGTTTATCCTCTCTTTGTTTAGTCTCAGAAAGACCCCATGCTGGTGGAAAAGATCATGAACGATCTGGACTCCAACAAAGATAATGAAGTCGACTTTAACGAGTTTGTCGTGCTGGTGGCGGCGCTGACGGTCGCGTGCAATGACTTCTTCCAGGAACAGCAGAAGAAGAAAGGCAAATGAAACGGATGCATGAAAGTCCCTGCATGTGTAATGCTCTATGATGCATTAAACCATTTGTTATGAACCATGTTATGAGTCCTCATGTCCTTATGTTAGCAGCTGTCATTTCCTTGATTTCTTTCCAAAAGCAAACTGAATATTAAATAACATTTTTTATATAAATTTCAATTATTTAAAATGACATTTTTCTGAAATGAAAGGAATGTATTTATCATAAGCTGATTGCTGACTTTACTATCTTTTGCCTGTAGAATACAATGGTTCTGAATTCTGTCTCTGTGAGCTCTGCTTCTATGTTAGTCTTTTTTCATTCGTTAAATTATTAAAGTCACCATGAAATCAAAAATTTACGATGTCTTGTTTTTTATAGAATATTGCAGTGTTTGTTATAAATGATTTATTCATGCACTACATTATTTTTTTTAAATTCATGTTATCACGCAATTCCTTCTTGCAGTGACATCTCTCTTCTGTTCTTTGATGATGTTTACTGACATGAGGGCGGGGCAAACTGTCACTCACATGAGATCCACCAATAGCAAACCACAACCATCCAATCAATTCCCAATAGATAAAATCAAGTCCCGCCCTACATTTATTCTTGTTTGAAAAGCAATTTAACTTGGATATTCATATGGAAAATAAGACTATCACAACTTGCACTGCATACTGCTTACTATTTTGGTATGTGAAACAGTCTGCTACTATATTTCAAACTGTAGTGTGTCCAGTTATTATTAAAAATGCTAATTTTACTTCTGTGAATTTTTCCAAAATTACAGCAGAAACAACATCCATTTTATTAATCGCACTGGAAATGGAAGGTTAATTCAAATGCACTTCTGTGTGCTGTTGTTCTGTTTCACATAATTTATCTTAGAAATTTATCAGAAGAAATTCATAAAGGTTTGGAATGGCATGAGGGTGAGTAAATAAGGACATAATTTTCATCTTTGTGTGAATTATGGAGTTTGGGATGTCTGTTTGACTGGAATGTTGTTCTGGGAAGAGTATTTAGAAGATGTTGGTCCAGGAACACAACCTATTTTATCACCCTGCTCTCTGCTCTATAAAGTTCAATCGTGCACTAGATGACCATGTGTTCTTGTGGTTTATAGTCCATCTTAAAGTGTCTGTATTGGGGAATACATCAGACAAAAGACACGTTATTTACCAGAAGTCTTGTTTTCCCGTGAAACACTGCTGTGCTTCAGTAACGGCTTCAAAAACATTTCATTTCCGTTGCCTGTCCCTCAGCACAGTATCTCTCTATAGAGCACTTGATATTCTCTCCAGAGCTCAGCTCACTGTATGACGCATTTTCTCCTGAGCATTTGCCGTCTCTACCCCATGCACTATCAGTGAGAAGTGTAGTGTGTTAGAAAGGAAGCTCGCTGTGTAAAATGTCATTTTAATTAACATGCACCATATTTTAATTGCATTATGTCATAAATGGATAACAGGGATGAAAGACTTAAAAGACTTTTAAGTGCACAGTTTTTCCCCCATATGAGATCTATCTATCTATCTATCTATCTATCTATCTATGCACCAACTTGTTTCAATAGCAAATGTAAACAAGATTAGCCAAACTTGTTTTATTAATTCCATTTTAAATATAATGTACACTTTATGGACTTTAATGGGGTCCTTGATTATGATTTCACTTTTTTAACTTTAGTTAGTGTGTAATGTTGCTGTTTGAGCATAAACAACATCTGCAAAGTTACGACGCTCAAAGTTAAATGCAAAGGGAGATATTTTCTTTTAAAGAAATTGCATTTAAAGGACCACAACAAACATCTGGTAGGGACTACAACGAGCTTCCGGATTGGCTACATCACAAACCCCAAAATTTACATAAACCCTGCCCCCTGAGAACATGCAACAAAGGCGGTGAGGCCATGTTGGGCTGCTTTAGAGAAGATATGCCGTCATTTTACGCCGGACTGCTTCACAAACGAGGGTCAATTCAACACGATTTGCACAAAAGATTAACATGACGGCACATGCTAGTCGATGAGTTGAATCAACTCCACAGCAACTACATAAATTTATCCACTAACCATTCAGAAACATCCAGATTCATTCTAAAAGTGTTGAGTCTCTCCATCAGTGTCGACTCAGTTTGAACAATGTAAAGCTGAACACCGTTACTAACAATTGTCATTTTGGCTGTGTGAGATTGTCCAGTTTTGTTGTTATTGAGCAACCGAAGTGCGAGCTATTAAAGCTCCGCCCTCTTCTGGAAAGGGGGCCGGGAGCAGCAGCTCATTTGCATTTAAAGGTACAAACAAAAACGGTGTGTTTTTGCTCACACCAAAATAGGGGCAAAATTTAACAAGCTATTAATAAATTATTTGGGGGTATTCTGAGCTGAAATTTCACAGACAAATTCTGGGGATATGAGAGACTTATTTTACATCTTGTCCCCTTTAAATGATAAAATAGTATTTTATTTATTCATAAAATTGTGTTTCAATGATGTTGACTGAACACATTTTATTTAGTTAGAGTGTGTGTATTTTATTATTTTCCTACTACTTTGTACATTATAATTCACCATCTGCATATTATGGTTTGACTGTGAAGACACTCCTGTAAAAGAGACTTGTTTCTGGATCTCGCTCCGGTCAAATAAAGGTTATGAAGGTTAAACTGTCTGCGTTTGACGTGTTTCCCAGTTTGTCCTCCGTCCTCTTTGACTGGAATTGACTTCTAGTGTCTTCTAACGGACGGTTAATGTTTCACACTTGGGAGAGCTTGTGATGTCGGCGATGATGCGATGTGATGTAAGAATGATACACGACCTCATTTCCAGGTGCTGTCAATCAACCTGGGTATTTTTATAAAGGACAAATGAAGATCTCAGCAGAGGAGCGTGACTGCAAACCTGAGCGCGGAGACACGACCTGTAATATCACGGTTCATTGTGATAAACTGCCAGAATGCTGCTATTTATGAAACGTCCTTCAGTAGCCGGACGATCAGTGTTACCTGAGACATTTCAGAGTGATAATAAATAAATAAATGCTCCACGAGTGCACATTCTCTCTCTCTGGTTCCTTTTTCTTTGGATAAATCAGTCGTGATTGACAGTGATGGGTAAGATGTGATAATTATCTGTTGTCTCTTAATGGCTTGTAATTCTATTTGTCTTTTTCTCTTTGGTGATTCATCATCCCCCTTCCATTCCTATCCTCTTCCATTACACCTGAGTGAAAGGTCTTGCTAGTAAATGGCACATTAATGCCTTAATGTTGTTGTTTAGATTGTAGTACATATTCTCTATTATGCGTAGAAAGCCTCTTCCATCAATTCATTTCACGCAGGGTCATCAAGGTTTGCTTATTAAAATATTCTATTAAAAACGTACAGACATAAACTTCATCCAAAACATCCAGCAGCAAAATCATTAAAACCTTTGCTTTTTCAAACCACAGGTCTTAGTCTGCGGCTGATTTAGAGTGTGTCTCACAGTTGTCTGGATGGTAGAAACAGCAGGATGAAGTAGTAAGTTTGGATTTTATGAGCTGCACTCTTGCAAAAAAATCTGATATGCCATGGTGTCACAGTTTTTTGTGGTAGCAGCGCACGATGAAGATGAAGGAGATAACAATAACAGTCTTTATTAAACTTTACCAACTCAGAACAAACACCAGAATAATCTCAGGAACAAAAATGACACCATACATTAACAAGAACTGCACACTGCAGAAAGCTAGAATAATATTAGGCATGGTACTCGCGGTAAATCAAGAAAACAAGATTTAAACAATAATACTTACTGTGTTGAGCTATACAACAATGATTAGTTATCTGTCGATGGATGTATCCAAGCAGTTGCTCACCTTGTCTAATAAAACATATAATATTTTAAAGCGTCTTTGGTGTTTCCATGGTTTCTACAAAATAAAAAGACGCACAGACACACCCTGCGTTCCATTCAGAAGGGCTCATCCCTATGCCCTAATCCCTTCAAAGGGTTTACCCTCCGGAGTGAGAGCTTCGAAGGGATGAAGGGTGAAGGGATCAAAAAAACACTTCTTTTGGAACGCACTTCTGCGTCATCTTAACAAGACAATCAAAGAGGAGTAGATTGTGCAAGCTGCGGCCTTTATTTAACGTTAGTTTATTTATTTATTTATTTATTTTAGGTTTATCGCATGTAGGTTATATTGTATTTATGTATTTTAAACATTTGAATGGACTGATAAAGGGAGCTGTAAAGTATTTTTGTTGAAGTAGAAAGTCGTTTTGACCATAATAATGTACCAAATCTAACTCATATAAATATTAGGCTACAGTAGTACAGAAAAATATTATATATTTAAAATATGTATAAAATATTATACATAGGCCTACCTTTATAGTTAATCGAACTCTGAGCCTCCTGTACCCATTCTGTGACATCAAACTTCCCTGTGCAAAGGATCATGGGGGCCCGAAGTGTCCATCAGTTGTTCCCTTCGAAATCCTTAATTCCGAAGGGCCCTTTGAAGTGGCCAGTTTTGAGCACTTCGGTTTGGAACGACCCTTCAATATGGCGGCCATGATTATTTTCACTCCGAAGTGCCCTTCGGAGGGCGATATATCCCGTTTGGAACGCACTGACAGTCTGTGTCCTGGTTAAAATTGCTTAGTTATCTGGATTAAAATATTCTTGGAAACATTTGGGATAATATACACTATATTGCCAAAATTATTGTGACACCCCTCCAAATCATTTAATTCAGGTGTTCCAATCACTTCCATGGCCACAGGTGTATAAAATCAAGCACCTAGGCATGCAGACTGATTCTACAAACATTTGTGAAAGAATGGGTCGCTCTCAGGAGCTCAGTGAATTCAAGCGTGGTACCGTGATAGGTTGCCACCTGTGCAATAAGTCCATTCATGAAATTTCCTCATTACTAAATATTCCACAGTCAACTGTTAGTGGTATCATAACAAAGTGAAGCAATTGGGAACAACAGCAACTCAGACACGAAGTGGCAGGCCATGTAAAATCACAGAGCGGGGTCAGCGCATGCTGAGGCACACAGTGTGCAGAAGTCACCAACTTTCTGCAGAGTCAATAGCTACAGACCTCCAAACTTCATGTGGCGATTAGCTCAAGAACAGTGCATAGAGAGCTTCATGGAATGGGTTTCCATGGCCGAGCAGCTGCATCCAAGCCTTACATCACCAAGTGCAATGCAAATCGTCGGATGCAGTGGTGTAAAGCATGCCGCCACTGGACTCTGGAGCAGTGGAGACGTGTTCTCTGGAGTGAAGAATCACGCTTCTCTGTCTGGCAATCTGATGGACGAGTCTGGGTTTGGCGGTTGCCAGGAGGATGGTACTTGCCTGTCTGCATTGTGCCAAGTGTAAAGCTTGGTGGAGGGGTTGGGCTTGGCCCCTTAGTTCCAGTGAAAGGGACTCTTAATGCTTCAGCATACCAAGACATTTTGGACAATTTCATGCTCTTCATTTTGTGGGAACAGTTTGGGGATGGCCCCTTCCTGTTCCAACATGACTGCGCACCAGTGCACAAAGCAAAGTCAATAAAGACATGGATGAGCGAGTTTGGTGTGGAGGAACTTGACTGGCCTGCACAGAGTCCTGACCTCAACCCGATAGAACACCTTTGGGATGAATTAGAGCGGAGACTGTGAGCCAGGCCTTCTCTCCAACATCACTGCCTGACCTCACAAATGCACTTCTAGAAGAATGGTCACAAATTCCCATAAACACACTCCTAAACCTTGTGAAAAGCCTTCCCAGAAGAGTTGAAGCTGTTATAACTGCAAAGGGTGGGCCAACTCCATATTAAACCCTACGGATTAAGAATGGGATGTCATTAATGTTCATGTGCATGTAAAGGCAGGCGCCCACAAGTACAGAAGTCAACAAAAAATATAACATTGTTCTAGTGCTTTATGGATATTTTAATCCAAAATATTACATACTGTGCCTTTAAAAACATTAAATTTTGATGTTAAATACATTGTCCTTTGACACAACAGGAGAACTGATTCAAATTGGCAGTTCTTTTTATATACCACAATATGGTTCTTGATAAAAAGAGGGTCCTTTATTGAACCTGCGGTGCTGCAAAGAGCCATTATTTTACCACTGTGCTCTGGTATAATCCTGCTGGTTTTGTTGCTGTTTCAGGTTGTTCATCGAGACTGCTATCTGTGAATGAGTTCGGGGAGATGGTGTCTGAGATTAGACCTCTGCATCACTCTCCAGCTGTCTGCAGAAGAGAGATGCTCGCGTCAACAGCGGCCTTCACAAAGACAAATCCAGCCCTGTGAAGCTCCGTCTGTTTACCAGTGACAACGATAAGAGAAAACTAGACGAAACAAGGACGAGGAGAGGAAGCGATTACGCTCCCTCTCGCTCTCCTTCCCACCGAACCTGCCATTTATCACCGGGCTCCACAGACACAAGGGTCAAAGAAGAGGAGGAGGAGAAGTCACGGTGTGCTTTAAAGGGGAAAAAGAGAGGTGCACGAAGGAGTGTGTGCACGGCCCCATTAAAACTCCACTCCGAGATCCATTTCCGGCGTGTTCCCGCAGGATAATCACAATCACCACCCCTCATTCGGCCTTATCTAAGAGACTTTCAGACACCTCACTACCTCCTTATCTCTCCTAGCACACTCCCTCTACACCTCCACTCCTCCGTCAGGCATTGCGTCACTCCCACCATCCACCGACTCTTCATTAGAAGTGAGTGATATGTCGGAGGGCTGGGCGGTTTCATCCATCTTGCCCACGCCCATCCTTCCGGACATCTGTAATCTGTTTTAGACCTGAGTTACGGCCCGCCGCTCTATCTAAAGAAGAGCAGGCCCTGGTAAAACTCACTCAGCGGCCGTACGCACACTAGACTGCACAGATGGGTCATTACGCTGTGAGAGAAATGGTATTTATAGCCGGAAATAATGAGGATTATTCACTTACATGCTATTTGAAGAGCAGACGAGCCCCTGTAGCTCACCAGAAGTAACGTCATCAGAGAATATACAAGAATAATGTACCTGAGTCAGAACGCAGCTGATTACACTGAGATTGACTGAAAATAATCATATGGAATATGGAATAAAAGTAATGATGTGCATAACACAATTCTTTCTCTCTCTCTCTTTTAAATAGAATCAGACTATTTTTAGTAAATTTGAGGAAACTTTCTTAAAGGAATGGTTGATTATGATTTCACTTTTTTAACTTTAGTTAGTGTGTAATGTTGCTGTTTGAGCATAAACAACATCTGCAAAGTTACGACGCTCAAAGTTCAATGCAAAGGGAGATACTTTCTTTTACAGAATTCACTGTTTAAGAACTACAACAAATGGCTGTTAGGGACTACAACGAGCTTCTTCTTCATCACTAACGCTAAAATTTACATAAACCCTGCCCTTGAAAACACACAACAAAGGGGGTGAGGCCATGTTGGGCTGCTTTAGAGAAGAGGAAGAGTTGTTGTAGTAGAGTGTTGTTACCATGCCGTCATTTTACGCCGGACTGCTTCACAAACGAGGGTCAATTCAACACTGGATTGGCAGAAAAAGATTAACATGACGGCACATGCTAGTCGATGAGTTGAATCAGCTCCACAGAAACTACATAAAATTATCCACTAACCATTCAGAAATGTCCAAATTCATCCTAAAAATTGGAACTTCTTCCTGAGTCTCTCCATCAGTGTCCGACTCCGGTTTGAACAATGTAAGGCTGAACACCGTTACTGACAATCCTCATTTTGACTGCGTGAGATTCTCCAGCTTTGTTGTTGTTGAGCAACTGAAGTGTGAGCTGTTAAAGCTCCGCCCTCTTCTAGAAAGTGGGCCGGGAGCAGCAGCTCATTTGCATTTAAAGGGACACACACAAAAATGACATGTTTTTGCTCACACCCAAATTTTACCAAATTTGACAAGCTATAATAAATTATCTGTGGGGTATTTTGAGCTGAAACTTCACAGACACATTCTGGAGACTCCAGAGACTTATATTAGATCTTGTAAAAGGGGCATTATAGGACTCCTTTAAATAGAATCAGACTATTTTTAGTAAATCTAATGATACTTTCTTAACCTTTTGGACCTTATTATGAAATAAGTTCAGATGATGTGATCTAAAAACTATTCCTAAATCAACTTTTTGGTGATTTATGACCTCTGACCTTCGAAACATAATTTACGCATGACTTTGGACTATAAATGGTAAATGTATTTCTTATGTAAGTATGAAATTGAACTATAACCTTTTTCAAATGAATTAAGTTGAATGTTATTTAAATGTTCATCGTTATTTGGCAGTCACATTTTATTAATTTATTTTTAGGTTTATCAGCAATGAAAAAAGTTCTTACATTAGTGTTAAAACATTTGGGGTCAGTACAATTTTTTTTTTTTAAAGAAATGTATACTTTTATTCAACAAAGATGCATTACATTGATCAAAAGTGACTGTAAAGACATTTCTAATTAATATTAATTAAATGCTGTTCTTTTGAACTTTCTATTCATCAAAAAAAAAGAAAAAAAAAAAAACTGAAAAAAATGTATCACGGTTTCCGTGTATGTATCAAGGTCATATATATATATATATATATATATATATCAATAATGTATAATCTCGACTATGCTATGCACTAAATATTACATCATTTGGAACCATTTTCTATTGAGTGTTTATCTGCATCCGAAGTTCCATTCATTTCTGAGAAACAGCAGATGAATCTGATTCTTTGCATTTGAGCTGAAACAAATCTGCTGATTTGCTTCCCAAATTGAATCATATGAGGTCAGTTTCAATGGATGAGATCTCCTCAATCCCTATAATTTCATCTGCCTATAGCGAAGAAGCAGAACATTTGTGTATGAATGCACTGTAATTGACAACTTTCAAACGTCCTCTAAAAACTCTGAAAACTTGTCAAGTGACGTGAGGATGATGAGTGTGACGAAGAGGATGACGCCCGTCTCTGTGGGGTTTGCCCTCCAGTGGCAAGAGATGAAAGCGCTTATCAGCGCCAACAACGTCACGTCACCCTGAGTTAGTACCAGTGTCTTTCACACCTTTATAGACTTTCACAGCAGGTGGACTGCAGAAGAATGTGTGTGTGTTTGTCATGCTGAAGCTAAACCACTCAGAAAGGCTTTGCATCACTTATAGCTCTTGCACAATTGACTGAGTGTCCAATGTTATGCTCAGAATCCCATTCTTTGGACATGAGCGGACATCACACCAATATCCTTGAAAACACACAGACACACCTGCGGCTTATGCGTCTGCTGCTTTCTCAGCAGGATTTTGAGAAGGACCTTCTCAACTCAAGTGATTTCTGAGGAACAGATTGTTATTTGTTTAGGGAAACCATTTGACTGCTCATTCAGCTAAAGGGAGACTTTCACCCTCCACTACACTTATGTGTTTTGGTGGTGTGACAATGAAGGCGATTTGATTTCAATTTAAATTGTAATAATATTTCACATTACTGTTTTTACTATTTCTAATCAAATAAATTCAGCCTTGCTGAGCATAAGAGACTTCTTTCAAAAATATCTAGCCAACTCCACATTCAAATTAGTGCTATGGCAACAATTGTCTCATTTCTTTCTGTTTTTATTTCTTTTAGCAAACACATCTGAGACAAAGTGAGTGTTTAAGAGTGTATTTGTTACATTTGTGTGTACTCACTGCGGTTTAGACACAAACTTTATTCCCCCAGTGACTCAGATAGGAAGATGCAGCTTACCGCACCGATAAGAGCACACAATGAATGTTGCTTCATTCAACCGGCAGGAAAGAGTCGGTGTGTTACTGTTT
The DNA here is from genome assembly GCF_018812025.1 of Megalobrama amblycephala. NCBI lineage: Eukaryota > Metazoa > Chordata > Actinopteri > Cypriniformes > Xenocyprididae > Megalobrama > Megalobrama amblycephala. Next base: position 30,755,709 of record NC_063061.1, on the reverse strand, counting down.
GTTTAGGTGTGTGTGAGAGTGTGTGTTAGGATATACGTGGAGGTGGAGGTGGAGATAGGAACAGCAAACGGGAATAAACAGAGAAGCGTGCACGACCAAGACTGATAAGATACTGGGAAAACAAGCTCTGCATCCCCAAAAAACCTGCAGCAGTGAATTTATCCACTTGATAGGACACATACTTCAATAATGGACATAAATAGATCCTTAAAATAGTGTGTTACCTTACAAAATTAGGCTTTAAATGATAAAGAAGACACAAAATGTATTTAATCTTACAAAAACATGTTCACACCAATGTCACAAGGAAAAAAAATAAGAAATTATATTATTTTGCAGCATGTTTTATGTAAAATATAGCCATTTTTTGCTAGTTCCCAGCATACTTTGCATGGGAGACTTGTTAATATTCTGAGGTTTTAGAACAGAACATTTATAATTTTCAAATTAAATATTTTTAAGTTTTTCATCTAAATATTTATATTTTATTTTATTTAAGATTTATTTCAATAACTGACGACGCTAATGGCGCTACGTGTTTTAGTAAGACCTCTGCTTGCTTCCGGTTCCTTTACAAACACCACTTAAACCTAAAATAATCATTCATTAAGTTCGAAAAGGTTGATGCAAATTACAAGGGTGTTCGAGATGGGCTGTGTTTACATTATTTTGCGTTATAAAAAAATTCCGAGCCGAGGTGCAAGTATATTAAACCACTTACATGACTCACCCGAACCAAAGTCCCTTTAAGACACTCACCCTGCGTTCCATTCGGAAGGGCTCATCCCTATGCCCTAATCCCTTCAAAGGGTTTACCCTCCGGAGTGAGAGCTTCGAAGGGATGAAGGGTGTAGGGGTCAAAAAAACTCTTTTTTTTGGAACGCACTTCTGCGTCATCTTAACGAGACAATCAAGGAGGAGTAGATTGTGCAAGCTGCGCCCTTTGTTTAACGTTAGTTTATTTATTTATTTATTTATTTTAGGTTTATCGCATGTAGGCTATATTGTATATATGTATTTTAAACATTTGAATGGACTGATAAAGGGAGCTGTAAAGTTGTTTTGTTATAGTACAATGTCGTTTTGACCATAATAATGTACCAAATCTAACTCGTATAAATATTACAGTAGTACATAAAAATATTATACATACCTTTATAGTTAAAATCGAACTCCTAGCCTCCTGTACCCATTCTGTGACGTCAAACTTCCCTGTGCAAAGGATCATGGGGGCCAGAAGTGTCCATCAGTTGTTCCCTTCGAAATCCTTCATTCCAAAGGGCCCTTTGAAGTGGCCAGTTTTGAGCACTTCGGTTTGGAACGACCCTTCAATATGGCGGCCATGATTATTTTCACTCCGAAGTGCCCTTCGGAGGGCGATATATCCCGTTTGGAACGCACCGTCAGCGACCATCTTTGAAACGCCTCTGGGGCATTCAAGTGCAGCTCCTATCTCTTTGAATGGCGAAACATCAAATTCTCCAAAGCTGTTTGCCAAGCTTTCGATTAAATTTCATATTTGAAATCACCAATGAAATCTGACAACAACTGTCTCATAAATAAACGCTCGAATCATGACAAAAAAATGTATATTTCAGGGTAGATCAAGCTAATGCGCATGCGCAGTCCTAAATGCGCGTCTCTTGTGTATCATTTCGGAGGCGCGAGTCTGACTGTTTCTATAGAAACCAGAGCTTTTAACGGCCGCTGCAGTGACTCGATGACTTTACCAGTCGGCGATTGGCTCTTATTTTTAAATACGGGATTTATTCCGCCATATTGCGCATTTCTCTTTCTCCCATTCAAAACAGTACGAGTGACGCGTCTTGTGTTATTCTATAGTCTTTGCCCAAACGCACGATAGCTGTCCAGTATACTTCTTCGTGAGCATTTGAGTGTGCTGTTAAAAATTACCCTAGAGCGCCATCTGCTGTTAAAACTAAGCTCAGAATCGATTCGAGAGAGAAAATATCAGGATCAATCCATATTAATTGTATTGAAAATCGAGAATAGATGTATCGTCCCAGCTCTTAAGTAATGTTTTACTGTAAAACTGTCAAAGGGTTCGCTATTAAGTAGAACATAGTTCTTATTTCTTTATTTTTGTGTTGAAAATGAACCCAGGCATGTTCTTCATTCTTAAAAAATAAAGGTTCTTTATTGGCATTGATGGTTACATGAAGAACCTTTAACATCCATGGAACCTTTTCCATCGCATAAAAGGCTCTTTATAGTGAAAAAGGGTTCAATAGATTCAATAGTTTTAAGAACTGTTCAGTGAAAGGTTCTTTGGGGAACCAAAAATGGTTCTTCTATGGCACTGCTGTGAATCCCCCCTTTTGGAACTTTTATTTCAAAGCGTGTTGACAAGTCCACGAACATTCTTCTGTTTCTCCTCTGACAGATTTTATGTGGCTTAGACGGCGAGACCTCTAATGGTGAGTTTCACGCTTAAAGAAGTGGTCTCTCATTACGCACAACCGTGAATATCTTCCTCGCACACGTGCAAGAGGCTCTACGTCAAGAACAAAGACGTTCTGATTGCCCTTTTCAGTCTCCCATCTCAGTGTTTTGAATCCATTAGGTAGACCTGCTACCCACAATACCTTACAGGGAACCATGATTGCGGTGTGTACGTGACATCATTAACCCTGCATGTTATCGTCATAGTGTTAACATTAGTGTCGATTGTTCCAGTCTGATAAACAGGATACAGGTCATTAGCCTAATCACACACAAATAAGGCATCTTTTCATCTTTTTTCTTCTTTCTCTTTGTCCACGCAGAATCTCCTGCATCTGTTTTGTGGCATTAGCCGGCTGAGAGCTCATACTGAATTTCAGCCATTTTATAAAATTGCCCTTTTAGATTCAAGATTTCTTTGAAATGAAGACTTTCATAAGGCAAACCCAAGAACAAAATAAGTTCAAAGTTTGGTACATCCGTTAGTACTGTTGTATCAGACGGCCCTCTGATCTCTGAAGTATTTCTAAGAACATATGCATTCGCTTGTGAGACTTGGTCAGGTGGTCGCAAGGGTGGCACTTCTGATTGTTATTGTGGCTGTGCATCTGTCCGGCTGACGTAAATCACATTCTGTAGCCTACAAAAACCTCTCTAATCAGATTCTCAGATGTTCATTTGATTCCCATCTAAGATATGTCAGATGTTGCTTAAACAGAGCTGTGTGAAAAAGCTGTTGGAGAGAATCAGATAAAGTCACCATGAAATCACAATGGACAATTCTTGTTTTTTTATGAAATATTGCAGTCTTTATTATAAATTATTTATCCGTGCACATCATTATTTTTTGTTAAATTCATGCCCTCGTAATCTTTAAACAAAATTCCCATCCCACTTGCAGCGACAAGTGATGACGTGTTTATTGGCATGAAGGTGGGGCGACCTGTCACTCACATGAGATCCACGAGTAGCAAACCACAACCATCCAATCAATTCCTGATGAACAAGATCAAGCTGTTTTTTTTTTGTTTGTTTGATAAGCAGTTTCACTCAGATATACAACACAATAGGGAAGAAAAGTTTATCCATTTCATGCCGACTTTAACAGACTGTCATCCCCAGACAGAGAGTGTCGTGAACAACATAAGGGCTGATCCCTTGAGCGCAAGTGATGACGCTTTGAAGTGATGCTTGAGTGATCAAGAATATTCCAGTGTACTGTACAAATAAGCCTTCCTTCGATTCCCTCATCCTCATTTTTTCCCTTGCATCCTTTTTTCCTTCACATCCTAAGGGGGGTGGAGTTAGGAAGAGAGGAAAGGAAGTGAGTATGCACAAATAAGAAATGAGAAGCAGCTTAGATGTTGAAATGAAGTGTTTTTGAGTAAAGTGGGGGAGCTGTAGTGTTTAATATTCTGTTTTGTGAGGATTAAGAAGAGTTTCTGTTGTGGTGTAGTTTTAGGGGTTACCATTGTGGTGAATAATGGAGCTTGGGCATAAGTTAAGAACGGGAATGGAATCTTTAGATATAAATGTTGGGTATGAAATTAGATTAGGTTTGAAGAAGATTATTTTTGACATTTTATTGGGATTTTTCTTGTTGTTTGAATTTACATTCATAATAACTATTTTAAAGGGATAGTTCACCCAAAAATGAAAATTATCCCATAATTTACTCACCCTCAAGACATCCTGTGTATACGACTTTCTTCTTTCAGCCGAACACAATCAAAGTTATGTTAAATAATATCTTGGCTCTTCCAAGATTTATAATGGGACTCAAGATTTTGAAGCCCAAAAAAGTGCATCCATCCATCATAAAAATAATCCACACGGCTCTAGTGGGTTAATAATGGCCTTCTAAAGCAAAGCAATGGGTTTTTGCAAGAAAAATATCCATATTTAAAACTTTATAAACTAACTGGCTTCCAGAAACAGCCGTAAGCAAGTCGAATTCAGGCGAAAGAGTGACCTCTGACCCAACGCATGACGTATTGATGAATGCAGAAGTGCAGAGGAGAGAGCAAAACAAAACACTGGTCATGAATTAGAAGTCTAAAACGAAAATTTTTAAAGAGAAACGCTGGAGGATTTCATTATAAGAGAAGAGGACCTTGAGTTTGTTGCCCAGCCCTATTTGTTTAAACCTTGAGAGGCGTCTAAACTTACACTACTCCTACATCATGCGTCGGGTCAGAGGTCACTCTAACACCGGAACCATACTCGCGTACGGCCATTGCCGGAAGCCAGTTATTATAGTTTATAAAGTTTTAAATATGGATATTTTTCTTACAAAAACCCATCGCTTTGCTTCAGAAGGCCATTATTAAAGGTGCCCTAGATTCAAAAATTGAATTTACGTCGGCATAGTTAAATAACAAGAGTTCAGTACATGGAAATGACATACAGTGAGTCTAAAACTCCATTGTTTCCTCCTTCTTATGTAAATCTCATTTGTTTAAACGACCTCCGAAGAAGCAAGCAAGGACAATAGCGAAAAATGGCAGATGGAGCAATAATAACTGACATGATCCATAACATGATATTTTTAATGATATTTGTAAACTGTCTTTCTAAATGTTTTGTTAGCATGTTGCTAATGTACTGTTAAATGTGGTTAAAGTTACCATCGTTTCTTACTGTATTCACGGAGACAAGACTGTCGTTATTTTCATTTTTAAACACTTGCAGTCTGTATAATGCATAAACACAACTTCATTCTTTATAAATCTCTCCAACAGTGTAGCATTAGCCGTTAGCCACGGAGCACAGCCTCAAATTCATTCAAAATCAAATGTAAACAGCCAAATAAATACTATACTCACATAATCCGACGTATGCATGCAGTATGCATGATGAACACTTTGTAAAGATCCATTTTGAGGGTTATATTAGCTGAGTAAACTTTGTTTATGCACTGTTAAAGGCAAGCACGAGCTCTTGGGGCATGGAGCACAAGCAATTAAAGGGCCAGCAGCCCTGAATCGGTGCATTTCTAATTATGCCCCAAAATAGGCAGTTAAAAAAATTAATTTAAAAAAATCTATGGGGTATTTTGAGCTGAAACTTCACAGACACATTCAGGGGACACCTTAGACTTATATTACACCTTGTAAAAAAACATTCGATGACACCTTTAACCCTCTGGAGCCATATGGATTACTTTTATGATGGATGGATGCACTTTTTTGGGCTTAAAATCTTAAAAGCCCCATTCACTACTATTATAAAGCTTGGAGGAGCCAGGATATTTTTTTAACATAACTCTGATTGTGTTCGTCTGAAAGAAGATAGTCATATACACCTAGGATGGCTTGAGGGTGAGTAAATCATGGGATAATTTTTATTTTTGGGTGAAGTAACCCTTAAAGAATATTGATATTCAGATGTTTTAAAGTCACAATGAAATGGAAGTAGCAACAGAATATTCTTCTGTATTGTGTTGTACATCCAAGTGTAAAGGATTGTCAAAAAAGAAAAAAATGTAGGGCTGGGACTTCCTCTACGCTTCGCTTGTTGATTGGATGTCGAGTTGTGGGCGTGGCACTCAAAAGAGGCGGATGAACATGATTTTGCAGGGACAGGGTTAAAGTGGACTAAATGATTGGAGAAGTCAGGCATCGGTCCTGTCACTAGACAGAAGTCTGTTGTTTTCACCAGAAGACTCAGTTGACTTTTTAATTAAACATTAAGAGGATTAATTAACAAAGTTTGAGAGGAGCACTTTCAGATAATCTACCCAATCAGCGCAAGGAGGCCTATATATAAAAAGCAGACTCACCTCTGTGCCATGGCAGTTTTTCAGCATCCTTCCTCTACCCCAGCTCCTCATTCTCAACTTTTCCTATCCCAGCCAGGGATAGGGATGGGAGAAGGGGGAAGGGGGGGTAATACTCTGGATTCAGGCCACATTCCGAGTCCAGACAGCATGCCAAATATGCATACGCTTTACTCTATTCAATTATATGTAAATGTGAACCCGTATTCTTTTTAAAGCTGAAAAGCCATTTATTGTAGTTGCATAGAAATAGTTTTATTCAAAGAAAAAAAACGAAAGGCCTGGAAACAATATTTTTGAGATTTTTAAAGTTTTAAACTTTCAGTTACAACCCCAGATCTTCAACATTGTTAGCAAATTAACAATTATTAGCTAATACATTTTAACGCCTCTCATTAATGTGATTCTATTGGAGGAAATTAAATCTGTTTAATAAAGCTCTCAAATTCAGTTGTCATTTTACATCTTGATTTGATCACTTTGACATGTTTTGCAATAGGTTACTTTATGAGCGTGTTATTGTGAAACTCAGCTAGGCTGTGCTCAAACATCTCATGACGCAACCCTCTCCCTCAATCTCAATGTCTCTCTTTCTCCTTTTTTGTCTTCCTCTCTTGCTTATTCTCACTAACAGTCCCACGTGTGGCAGTGGTGGTGTAATTTCCACCGTTGGCTGATTTCTGCGCTGATGTGCGCAGTAGGGGACTAGCGCAGCTGTGCTTACCTCTTTGCACGGCCTGCTGGGATTCTCAGTTCGTTATCAATTATTCTGCTAAACTCTCTCTGGAGCGCGTGGTTCCGACCGGGATAATGTGAACGCCAACCTTTAATCAAGCGCGAGGCGACCCGTCTCATCAAATCCCACAGAGACGAAATAAGAGTCGTAGTTTCTCAAACACACACACGTGCAAACACACACATTTCATTCATAAAACATTCTGTATGAATGTTTCACACAACATACTAAATAGCGTAAACTTTTTGTTTTTGTTGTTGTTGTCAAATGATTTTGATTTCTTAGGCTACTCGATCTAGATCTATATAATATCTTTATACTTTCTTCATACAGGTAGGCTATATGTTATTGGTCTTATTGCGTATGAACCAAACAGTTGATGTGCCCCACTGACTTCCATAGTATGGAAAAACAATACTATGGAAATCCATGTTTGGTTTCTGACAATGGAACAACCTGAGGGTGAGTGATAGAATTGAAAATGATAGAATTTTCATTTTTGGGTGAACTATCCCTTAACCCCAAAGTACACTTAAAGGGGTGGTCACACTACACGTTTCATTCCATTGACTTCCATTCATATGAAAGCTCATGCATAAAGATTTGCATTTCACTACATTCCAGAGTTCAAATTTGATGAACTCTGACCTGCGAATTCGCATCACAGGAAGACATGTGACCAGTAGAAGATCGATTCATCAAGGCGTGACCTCTTGGCTGAATTAAAAACCAATATTTTTGCATTAAAGTCAAGTAGATTGTATATTTTTACATTCTGAATGTAATAGTGTTTATAAAAAAGATACTGCCGAGTGTGACGTCACATCATGACCTTTGCAGTGTCCAAACAAATTTCACAAGCTCAAAGTCTAGTGTGATCGCGGCTTTAGTTTTTTTATGCTTACGCTAGCGTATGAGTATATTCGAACACGTGGCCTTTCAAAGTATACTCCATTCGATAGTGTGCGAGAATGCAGGCGGTTGACACATGCACTCTAGAAAGTTTCATCTTTGTCCAGTGTCTGCGCTATTTTTCTCCAGAAGTTATGACGGATAAAAAAGTCTTTGTATTCTTTTAAACTAAAGTTGCGGCTATCTCATAACCCCCTCACACAAGCGCTTGTCAATGCAGGCGTCTGTTGTACTTGTTTTCTCTCACCCTCTGTCAAGGGTGCAGCACCATATTTTAGGTGCTTTTGTGCCTTGCATGTTAATAACTATTTATGTTTTTATGTTTACAAAAAAACAAGGTAAGTTTGTAAGTTGGTTTTATCGAGGTGTTACAACACTCAAAAATGTTTAATGTGAGTACATTGTGTTTTTCATGTCAAGTTTAAGTCTGATTTATTGTGTAAATTTTTTTTTTTTAAATTTTAGGTGCTTAATGATTTTACAGCAAAGCAGCGTTGGAAACTAAAAAACTAAACAACTGTAGCTTGCTAAACTGCAAGCTACCGACTATACTAAAGCAGTTTAAAGTCCCCCTCTAATCAATAAATGGCAGATGGAGCAATAATAACTAACATGATCCATGATTACATGATATTTTTAGTGATATTTGTGAATTGTCTTTCTAAATGTTTCGTTAGCATGTTGCTAATGTACTATTAAATGTGGTTAAAGTTACCATCGTTTCTTACTGTATTCACGGAGACAAGAGCCGTCGCTATTTTCATTTTTAAACACTTGCAGTCTGTATAATTCATAAACACAACTTCATTCTTTATAAATCTCTCCAACAGTGTGTAATGTTAGCTTTAGCCACGGAGCACAGCCTCAAACTCATTCAGAATCAAATGTAAACATCCAAATAAATACTATACTCACATGATCCGACGCATACATGCAGTATGCATGACGAACATCTTGTAAAGATCTATTTGAGGGTTATATTAGCTGTGTGAACTTTGTAAATGCACTGTGTTATAGTCGAGAGTTCGGGGGGCAGGGAGCGTGCGATTTAAAGGGGCCGCAGCCTGAATCGGTGCATAGGTAATGATGCCCCAAAATAGGCAGTTAAAAAAATTAATTTAAAAAAATCTATGGGGTATTTTGAGCTGAAACTTGACAGACACATTCAGGGGACACCTTAGACTTATATTACATCTTGTAAAATCTGGTTCTAGGGCACCTTTAAAACTCATCTTTGATCACCAAAATGACACATTTAAAAAAAAATCCTGAATGTAACTACACACTTGCTTCATTAATTATACGCGGATCTATGAATATGCTAATTAGCTCCGCCTCCACTCACATGCACAAGCTCAGAGATTCACTTGGTCAACTTACTGAGGTAAAAAACTGCACAATTGTATCGCTTTTTACAATGTCGGATACATGACTAATTAACATGATTAGCCTTTTGCTTGGCTACGTCATCAAACAGCTGCTAATAATGTGTTGCTAACGTTACAAACCATGCTCCCGTTTGCGAATCAGCAACCTTAGAAACGCTCTGAACAACTCAGAAAGTCAGTGGAGAAAGGAATATAGTTTATCATAACATCGTAATATACACCCGTTATATTGCTAATATACCTGATTTTTCATATCAACAGAAAAATATGCCAGGATAACCTGGCTTCTTGAAACTCTCCCGCTTCAGAGAGCAGTTCAAGTTAATGACATGCTAAAGCCCACCGGCACGTTGACACGATTGGTTACAATTGACGTCAGCAATTTCAAACCGCCTTCCAGATCACCGCAATTTTAAATAGAAAATACTCACAATGGTGTTGACTTATGAATTTGCACATGGTTTGTATTAAAGTATATTAAAAACACCACACAGATGTATAAACAACATTAAAATCCTGATTTTTACCACAGGGGGACTTTAAAGGAGCAGCTACATTATATAATTCAGTTACAAAAAGATCAGTATTTATCTGGCACAAAAAGAATTTAATTTAGGCTAAATGCATCCAACTCAGGCCTGGTGTCAAGGGGGGGCTTATCCCTCCCTGCAATGATCTCATGCCCCCTCCCTCCTCCCCAGCACAGCCTGGCGATGGAACACGATTTCACACCCATTAACATTACTCGAGCAGTTAAAAAATATGCTATAAAACCATGTTCATTCAGGGACATGCGTTTATTGCATGGACCAAGAACGTAATGTGTTTAACATAACTAGCAAGAAAAGTTTATATAACCCATTTTTAAATAGCAGTATATAATAATAACTTTTGGGTGAACTATTCCTTTAAGTACCACCACTTCTTTTAGTGTCTGCGTCATGTTGGGGGACAGTCAAGATGTTGAGGGGACCTTGACGACGCCTGGCGCATGCACAAGAAAGACGTGCCCTCCATCATAGGACAGATTTGACAGGATAAGGCAAAACTGATCTCCTATGCGGTCATGATGTGAGCACTTTGTCAGCGATAATGGCAAGCATTTGCAGTACAAGAGTGTGACGATAAAACATTAATCGATCTGTTGATTTAACAATAGTGATTAATTGCAGTCTATTGAATTCAGGGCAGCAATTTTCATGAAGAGGCCCAAATGACTTGAGCTCATTAAAAGGATAGTCGTGTATCTTGTTCTGGCGTGTAGAGTTTTAGATGTGATTACATTTTTTGATAAAAGGGCTTAATTACAATGCAGCTGATGTATACTAGAGTGCTTTGACATTTTGCTTTGCATTCATAAATAAGCATTGATATTCTCAAGCAATAATTGCTTTTTAGCGCATGATGACTGCTGACATTGGGTAACAAAAATTACATACCGTGAGATAATTAGATTCTGCTGTTTTAATGGCACTGAAAAAAAAACAAAAAGCATTGCAAATTCATTATATATATATATATATATATATATATATATAAAGCGATGTGTTTATATTCACCTTTTGCACTGTAAGTTCGAGCTTGGTCACCAAGTAATTTGTGACATAATTTGATGAGTAAATGTCAGTGTTTTCTGATGTAAAATTAATAATTACTGTAACCAGAGTTTGCTTTGCTCATGTCGACTGATTTTATTACAAAAGTTCTTTAATACAGATAAATAAATAAAGACAATTACATTTTTCGTACAGACTGTATTTTAATACTTGTGCGGTACCGCTCGCTAGATTCCAGTTTTAATTTGGGCACTTCAAAATGAAACATGCTGAACAAAACAGTGATGTGCACCAATACAAGTACATGTTTTTATTTAACATCAGCCACAGATCTTACAAGTTCATGATATTAAAAAGAACAGAAGAGTCAAATGAAAAGATGAGGCAAAAAATAAATAATTTTTTAATAAGGAAAATATACAGGCTCAAACTCAAGTCAGTTTGGCATCCCCCCCCTAACAAGAGCAGGGAACAGGGAGAGGGTCTTATGCTCTTAAACACACGTCTTCAACGCTGTTGCCCTTCATCTGCTGAAGCTCTTGGTGGCCCAGTAGCCGATATCGGAAACTAACTCGATTTACAAACTTCCCGCTCGACACCATTCTGACCACAGTGTTATCACAGCCGACCTTCATTTGAGCTGAAGGGAAGAGAGATATGGGCAGGTTTATACGATTCTTTGCACTCTAAATGAAGATGCACAAGAGATAAAGAGGGAATTCTCACCTGGTCCATTAAAGGAGTAGCAGAGATCTGCCATAGGGAACATCTTGGATGTGTCCATGCCGTTTCCGCCCAGAAGCTCGACAAAGTCTCCAGAACCAGCACAGCCGAGAACGGACCGCTACGTAGATAAAGCAGAAGTCTCAAACTCATCATACAGATATATTTTGTGTAAATGCTATGATTCTTGACCGGAAATGAGATGTACCTGTATGCTCACCTTGAGATCATTGTGTTGACCAAGACTGAGCTCTCCAATCTGGATCTCAACTGGATAGATTATGGAGAAACTGCAGTTCCTGTGCTGCTGTGGAATGACCATGGTGAAACTGCCCTCTGGGGTCTGAGAGACAACATTACAGGCTACAAAAAGAGAGAGAGACAGATGGTTAACCATCAGTATTTTACAAGTTAAGCTTTGAGCATGGATTCTGCATGAGGCATGAGCCATGCTCTGAACCCTTTGGGACGAAACCAAAAGTTCATTAGTACTTGCAAAATGCCACGTTTAAAAAAAAACACGTGCACTTACGGAACGGGTTGATGAGTTTGCGGAATGTTACTGTGAAGCTGCTTCCTGATTGGTGGAGTCTGAAGAACAGCATGGCGACATTCTGAGATGACCGTGTGATTGGTCGAGACACTCCGGTTTCGCAGTAATCAGAATAACGCTCGTACAGAGGAAGAAGATGGTCCTGTGTGCTGGGAAACTTCTCGCCCTTCATAACCCAGCCATCAAATACCTTCAAGATTAAAAAAAAAAAAAAAAAAGTTTGCATTTAACAGCATCTACTGCATTCAGTGTACTATAAAAATGATTGTTCAAAGATGATTATTGGGGAACATTTTACAAGAAAATACTACTTTAAAATATAATGTTTGATTCAATGTGTTACTTTCCATTTTCAAATATACAAGCAATTTCTGAGTGAAAATTGCTGTAAAGCCATCCTTTTTCCCCAGTGTAGTTCTTTTCAGTTCAAGTTAACTGTGTTGAACTCAATTTAGTTCAGGTCAGGTTCGGTTTACATAATTCCCTTCAGTTCAAACCCGACTGCAATAGTTCCAGGTCAGTTGAGTTCATGCCAGTTTTGTTTCAGTGCTAATAAATTGTAATGAATTTCCGTTTATTTCATGTCCGTTCCATTGAACAGGAATTAATTCAGCACATTAACTGTAACAATATCCCGTGTGCGTTTTTCAGTCCAATTAAACTGCATTTAATTAGCATAAACCTTGCACAGTCCATGAAAGCTGAACTTTTTCCGAATGTATGACGAAATTAGTTTGGATTTACTTTTGCAGTTTTGCTTAACTGGATCTTTTATTAAATTTTTTTAGAGCAGAATGTGTTTGATCAATGTAAATAAGGTTGTTTGTGTACGGTTTGGCTTAAAATGACATCACATGTGATGCTTAGTGTACAATGCACAGGTACAGAAATACACCCAAACACACCTGCTGTTTTTCTCTATATGTATAATAAAATAAGTGTCTGTAATACAATTAAATCACATTTTGTAATCAAGACAGAAAAACAACAAGCATGTAAGTTGTTATGGGTAATGAATTGTGTATGTGCAAAAATTATCTTCATGATTTGTTATCACATTTTTTCTTTTGTCAAATCAACTCATGGTTCAGATAACATAATAAATTTGGGTTTCCGTCGATTAAACCAGTCGCCTTCATCGCATTAACTCAAATTTTTAATTTCAATGAACTCGATTTCAAGGTAATCAGGTAACTTACTTTTTTAAGTTAAACCAACAATTCTTTTTTACAGTGCATGTGTGAACATTTCACCTTTATGAAGTCTCCTCCTCTGCAGTCGATGTTGACCGAATCATACTCGATGCTAATGATGTCACTAGGCTCGCCAATGAAAAACACGGCACAGTTTAACTGTGGACGTTCTGCTGTAAACGTAAACTGACCCTCTATGGCCACCATATCCAGACATCCTGAGAGACACGGAGGAAGATAAAGACAAGAAAAGGTGAAAGGGCTGTACCCAATGAAAATATACATAGTATATGTGATGAATAACCACTCTTTAAATATTAAGCAGTGCCATATTGTGCAACCATATCAATTGGACAGTAAAAAAATGTGTTTATTAAAACAAATCTGAAGTCAACATCATGATACGTCATTGTGAGACGTGTGTTTTTTTGGCAAATAAAATCCCAGAGGTTGTCACTCACTCAGCGCTCTGCGGTACACAAACTCCTCTGGTAACTCTCGCTTTAATTCAGAGCTCAGCAGAGATAATAATCCTTCTGGGCTGATCTCGTTATCCTGATAAAACAACAAGAAACAGGACATGGTAAAAACAAGCAATATTAATAAATTAGGATTGCATTTCAATCAGTTGTGCTCAAGAAAATAACAATAGGATTTTTCCAAAATGGTTGGAAAGAGCTTGAAAGTTTCATAAAAGGCTCTAAAATATTATACAAAATACATTATAATATACAAAAGCATATATTTAATCATACATATTTATGTGCACTACTTTCACCATGCTTTAGTCATATTAAACAATGGTTTTGCATTGAATCAAGCCTTTCAATTTAGATGTTAAAGAAATGCTTTAAGTACATATTTTACAGTGCATACACTCACAATGAATGGTATAATACAAATTGTACATACACATCATTTAGCTATAAATATATAGGCTATCATATATATTATTTATCATATACAAACATTACATTGTATAATGAATGTTAAATGCCAAAGTACTAATTAAAAAAAAACAACATATTGAGGTCACAGTAAAGGATATACACATCAGAAGTTGTATAAATCTACTCTAATGATTGTGTCTATGTGTGTGAGCAGGTGTGAATATCTCACCTGTATGTCCAGAAAGCGCGCGTGTCCTCGGAGAGCCGTGACGCTCAACAGGAGGAAACACAGCTGTGCGCGCGAAGTGCCCGACATCTCCGTGCCGTCTGTCCGCGTGGATTTGAGCAAAAAGAGAAAAATTCCGAGAGCTCCCGACCAGACTGCTCCTTTTATACCCCCTCACATAAATAGAAGAGGGGGGGCTGCCTGTATGGATCAATTGATGTGAGTCCGCGAGCTCGAGTGAGTGAGTGAGAAAGAAAGAGAGAAAGAGCATGACAGATGCCTAGTGTTTATTCTAGTTTATTAATTTAATTGAATAGACTACTAGTAAAACATAGACTTTAGAAACTTTTTTTTAAAACTATGAAAGCATTCACAGTAGTAAATTAAACAAATTAGATTTTTGCCTCATAAATAGGCATCTAATAAGTACTAGTAAGGAATATGCAGTGATTATTAACTGATTATGTTCTAGTCACTATTAGAATACATATTAGTAGGCTTTCTAATGAATACAAGAGACATGAAAAATAGAGATGTAAATTATTGTGTGTATGTATGTATGTGTGTGTGTGTGTGTGTATATATATATATATATATATATATATATATATATATATATATATATATATATATATATATATATATACATCCATACACATATCATATATATATATATATATATACACACACACAATAATAATTTACATCTCTATTTTGTATGTCTCTTGTATTCATTAGAAAGCCTACTAATATGTATTCTAATAGTGACTAGAACATAATCAGTTAATAATCACTGCATATTCCTTACTAGTACTTATTAGATTCACTTATTTTGAATATTATATACTGTATATACAATACTGTATATGTGTGTGTATATATATATATATATGATATGTGTATGGATGTATATGTATATATATGATATGTGTGTGTGTGTATATATATATATATATATATATATAGTATATGCAGTATATAATATTCAAAATAAGTACTATAAACAAAACATAAGTGTTTTTTTAATCATTTTAAATATATATTCATTAAATATATACATACATTTAAATTCACATGTTAAAACATCAGCTTAAAAACACACCAAAAGACTCTTGTGCACATCTTCAACCTCCAAAACAAACCCATATGGGGTTGTTGTTGTTTTTTTATTTCTTTGAGATTGACTTCTTATCTTCATCTATAGTGAAGATGTGCACTCCTGATTGTCAGCGCAGGGAAACATGAGGGAATTTCACTGCAGTGGGAGGATGGTAAGGTGGACTGATTGAAGTAATGAATGTCACAGTGAGTCAGTGAGGTATGATTGGGTGCTTTAAAGAAATAGTTCAACTAAAAAAAGAAAATTCTGTCATTTACTCACCATCACGTCATTTCATACTTGTATGAGTTGCTTCCTTCTGTGCAAATAAAAAAACCCCAACATGAACAGCCTTTAAAAAAAAAAAAAAAGTATTTTGTGTTATACAGTCGGTGTGGAACAACATGAATGGGAGTAAATAATATCAGTTTTTTTTTTTTTTTTTACTTTTGGGTAAACTAACCTTTTAACATTTATTTATTGTAATATAATGAGGCAGGTGAACTTTTCACTTGCATATTAATATTACTGTCCACTAATTGTCTCAGACTGGTGTTATTTTCTTACACCTACAGTGAACCAACTGTGTTAGGTGAGCTGAATAACAGCCTTTCACCTTAGTAAAACAGAGATTCACTGCTCTTAAACCTAATTGCTCTCAGCTTGAAGGTCTTTGAGAAAGTCACCTGCAGGACAAAACCCAGTCAGAATGTGTGTGTGTGCATGTGTGGTTCCTTGAAAATAGCTTCATAAGAAAACTGAATAATGTCTCAAATGTCAAAAGATGTCAGAGTGTTTTAGAGTGTAGTAACTATTATTTCAGGAGTCAGGTCCCGAACACAGTATAAAGATTTAATGCAGTCATATCAAGCATTGTTATGCTTATATTTATTTATTCTGTGTTTCGTGACTATTTTTCAGCCTCTCTCTAAGCGGTCTGTTTAAGGAACGCCCCCTTTGTGTGCTGTGCTTGAGTTTGCTGCTCAAACAGCAACATGTATTTATCTGTGTGACGTCAGGAAATTGTGGGAAAGTATAGATGAGTCATTTTTGCTGTAGTTCAGTAAATGTTCTTGTTGGAAGTTGCAGTGAACTTTTATAGTAGATGTTTTTTTTTCTCTCTCTATTATCTCATGATCTGATCCTTAAAAATGATGTTCATTCTGTTAATGTAAAATGTGCCGTGTATGTGTACTAGGGGTGCAATGATTCAAATTACTCACGGTTTTTATCATGGTATGGTCACGGTTTCTGTACGATTCGGTATGTGGTATGTTCAGGGGGGGAAGGACTATACTGTCAAACAAAAATAAATAAAATAAGAACAAATAATCAAACTACAAGCAACAGCACAAAAAAATACAGTAAAGATACAAATAAAATAAACAGTGCTTTTCAGGTATCAGTAGTTTTCAGGCTTACAGAAATTAAATAAAATAGCTAATCAAATGTAAAAACAACATTGCATATAATATTTACTAATTAAATAAAGATGACTCATTATTAAAGTTACAAAAGCAATTCAATCAAGAGCAGTGAGTAATTTCCATGTCTTTTGTTGTTTGGTTAAAGGTGCCCTAGATTCAAAATTTGAATTTACCTTGGCATAGTTGAATAACAAGAGTTCAGTACATGGAAATGACATACAGTGAGTCTCAAACACCGTTGCTTTCTCTTTCTTATGTAAATCTCATTTGTTTAAAAGACTTCCGGAAAACACGCGGATCTCAACATAACACCGTAACAGTCGGGGTGTACGCCCCAATATTTGCATATGCCAGCCCATGATCCCAACATTATGAAAGGCATTAGACAAGGGCAGCCAGTAAAGTCTGGATCTGCACAGCTGAATCATCAGACTAGGTAAGCAAGCAAGAACAATAGCGAAAAATGGCAGATGGAGCAATAATAACTGACATGATCCATGATAGCATGATATTTTTAGTGATATTTGTAAATTGTCTATCTAAATGTTTCGTTATCATGTTGCTAATGTACTGTTAAATGTGATTAAAGTTACCATCGTTTCTTACTGTATTCACGGAGACAAGAGCCGTCGCTATTTTCATTTGTAAACACTTGCAGTCTGTATAATTCATAAACACAACTTCATTCTTTATAAATCTCTCCAACAGTGTAGCATTAGCCGTTAGCCACAGAGTATATAGCCTCAAACTCATTCAGAATCAAATATAAACATCAAAATAAATACTTTACTCACATAATTCGAAGCATGCATACAGCATGCATGACGAACATCTTGTAAAGATCCATTTGAGGGTTATATTAGCTGTGTGAACTTTGTAAATGTGCTGTAATATAATCGAGAGCTCGTGTGGCAGGGAGCACGCGATTTAAAGGGGCGGCGCGCTGAAAAAATCAGTGCATAGTTAATGATGCCCCAAAATAGGCAGTTAAAAAAATTAATTTAAAAAAATCTATGGGGTATTTTGAGCTGAAACTTCACAGACACATTCAGGGGACACCTTAGACTTATATTACATCTTGTGAAAAAGCATTCTTGGGCACCTTTGATTAACATTACAAACAGACAGCAGGTAAATTAGGCGGCTCTCACTTTAAGGGGCTGTTTACACGACACTGTTTTCAACTAAAAACGGAAAACTTTTTATGCGTTTTGGTCGTTCATTTACACCACAACGGCGTTTTGGTAGCCTGAAAACTCAAACTTTTGAAAAAGGATTTCAAAGTTTACGTTTTTGAAAAGGGTCTCCATTTAAACAACAAATCAGATACAATGCACTGATACAGTACACTGATACTAAACAAATGCGTTCTTTCTCGAGTGTTTAAGTTCACTTAAGACATAACCTATTATGTTTGATAGGATACTCGCCAAGACGGGTATGCTGAAATTTTTTTTGTGAATTTGTCAGTTCAAGCTCAAGACTTGAAAGAGACCTCAACATTTGCACGCTGTATACGCGCTTCGAATGAGTGCACAAATCTTTAGTGCATGAGCGAGTTCTCTTTCGCGCCTTGCGCTCGAATGTTTAAATTGGCAAGGATTAAATTAGTTTAGTTTAAGCACAAATAGCAACGTGTGCTGTTCAGGTCAACACCCGGGTGATGACGGCATAAATGACTGGTCATATTCGAGCATAGACTATGGCACTCGCACTGAACAAAGTTTAGGGGAAGCCAGAATGCGTATCCATCGACAGAAACATATATTAGCCTAACTTTGTCTGTTTTATTTATTTTCAACAAACCATATTATAGATGTGTATGCGTTGTTTGAGATGAACCGCGTATGGAGAACTGTACGGTTCATTTTTTTTTTAAGAGAACCGTTACGCCCCTAATGTGTACTGAGGTTTTTTAAGGGCTTTCTAACACATTCCAATGAAACCGATCGCTTGCTGTTTGTGTTTGTCCTTACCCAGTGTGTACTATCATCTTCAGGGAGCTGCAGACGTTCCTACCCATCAAACACCCTGTTCTGGTTTTTTAAAGCCGGCTTTTGCTCGGGTGTCCGCTTCTATCAGAGTCTTACCTGCCCCGGGTGAACTGAAAGGTCAGCTGTCTTTCTCACACTCCCACTCTGGAATCAGGGGACATTTGCCTCTTGTGAACTATAGGGCCAGTACACCTTTGTGACTTCTGGCAGAATGCGAATGGATATATTCAGAATGGCATACTATGGTACTTGTGCAGTATGCATATGTATGTGTGCAGTATGAGAAGTTTTTTGTATGTGTTGTATGATCTGAAATATATTTTTTTCAATATTCAGTATACAACCTGAGCATGTTGCATTTAAAACCGTTTGCACTTGACCTTCCATATTTTGTGTTTCGTGAAGAAATATCCCTGTCTTGACTCTTTACTTCATCAGACTGCCACAAGTTAAAAAAAAAAATTAAAACTGCAAAATAAACATACTTCTGATGGACCCCAAACAGGTTTCTTGATCACTCCTCCTATCTGCCATAGAGTGCAACACTGCCCGCCCACTTTATTAGCAGCATTGGTTCTGGAAGTTTTTTTTTCCCATTCATTTCTCCTATAGGGATTTTGAAAAGTCTTTGTTAAAAGCGGTATAAGCAATGAACCAAACCAACCAGCTACGGGGTGAATCATATTGCAAACTCTGAGGAAACAAAAAAGTATTTGAAAAGCAGACAAAAAAAAGGTACAAGACTGGGTACTTAATGGCTTTAGTAACAGAAAGAACTACAATCCCATGAAGCACTGCGAACAATGAAAAATGGAGAAATATAAAACTTGTTGATTATATATATATATTATATATATAAGAACAATATATTTTAAGTTTATTGCAAAATATGCATATATATGCAAATATTTAGGTATTTTGGGAGACCAGGAAGGCCGTCTTGATTACATAATTCGCAATGCTTCATGGGAGTGGGCGGAGCTATATAGCTCCTTTAGTGCAGTTTGCTTGTTTCGACTCTGATTGGTGGAATTTTCTGTACAGCATCATGGGTAATGTAGTTTTTCACCACGAATTCCCCTGTTAAATACGATTATTTTAAGCATTGCGAACAGCATAATGGAATTAAAAATGATGGAGAACTATAAAACTACTCATTTAAAAATGTTGATTATATAAGAACAATATATTTTAAGTTTATTGCAAAATATGCAAATATTTAAGTATTTTGAGAGACCAGGGAGGCCATCTTGATTACATAATTTGCAACGCTTCATGGGAGTGGGCGGAGCTAAATAGCTTTTTTGGTGCGGTTTGCTTGTTTCGAATCTGATTGGTGGAATTTTCTATACAGCATCATGGGTAATGTAGTTTTTCGCCACGAATCCCACTGTTAAACACGGTTATTTTGAAAAAATAAGTTGAAATAATGTGGGCTGACGTCTTTAATTGAAGCAAATACTATCGATTAACAACCTCGTCGTTAGTTATCATTAAAAATCAATTTCCCTATGGAGAAAATGAATAGAGTTTTTATTTCAGGAACCCAACTGTTGGTCAAACATACAGATATTCCCGCCCCCAACTCATGCCATTGGTTGAGCAAGTATTGCTGTGTCAGGCTGGTTGAAACTTAACCTGATACCCATTATGGTGTATTTTTATTTTATTTTATTTTATTATTTTTTACATTTGTTAAATGTAGTTTTAGAAATCAAATTTTTTATTACTAATTATATTTATATTATAAATTATTAATAATACAGCCACACAACTTAAATGAGTCATTTAAGCAAAAACATCCTCTCACTCATATATGCACCTGTGTGTGTGTGAATGTTTGTTCACTTGAACTCAACCTGTAGAACTCTATGAAACCTAATATAGTGCGCTATGTCTTTGTTCGTTATTTTACAACCTACTATAAGCTGTGTGATATGTATTTATTGGAATCCGACCCAAATTTCTGACTGATCCCGGCTAACTGTGTGGCGTCCCCCCTGCTTCGTTTATTTCATTCCTGCATCCATGCAGTGGAGAGTACAGCGGGAGAGAAGAAAGAATGACGCACTTTGGCAGATAGGAGGCCACTGTTGTAGCATTAATCTTCCATTTCTCCGAGGATATCATTCGCACACACAGACGTATTAACTTGTCTGAACAGGAATGTATTTCCGTTGGCCCTCTAACCAGTGCGCTCAGATCGAGATGTTGAAATTGCTACGGTATAAGCGACAGGAGAGTCTCTTGTGTGTCTTTCTGTGGCCTCTTTGTGTTTCAAGAGTGACTTATTGAGATTTTATATGGATTAAAGGAATGTTTTAGGTTCAATACAAGTTAAGCTCTATTGACAGAATCTGTGACATGCTGTTGATGACCACAGAAAATTTTTCTCTGTTTGCAAAAACAAAAATTGTGTTTACAGCAATGCACTTGCAATGGAAGTCAATGGGGAAATGAGAGAAATGCAAGGGCAGAAATGCACTTTTTTTATTTCCTCTACTAAAATATGTTGTCTAAATGATCCTTTTAGCAGTGGGACCTCACACCAAGTACGTTAACTATAACGATAACGATAGATATAGTTCTTAAAATTGTTCTAAATATAAAAGAATAGCAGAGTCCACACCACAACTACAATGATAATGGCACAGAGAACCAATATTGTTGTAAACACTTTCAGAACGATTTTTTTCCAGCTTATGAACGATAAAAACATTGACAGCTAATCAGTATCCACCAAACTATTAGTGTGGACACTAATATATGCATAGGAAACAGTAGCAACGCCCACTTGCTATGGCACACGAGTGTTTAAAAAACATTACTCTCCACAAAACACAAACTCGCCATTATACTGTGCCTCTTTACAAAACTATCTGCAGTCAAATTATTTGAATAATCAAATAATCTTCTCGACGCGATCCATGACACCATTAAAAATAAACCTCTTAATTGTTCCTGACGCTGGTATATCCTTCTGAAGTCTGTACAGAGACACACACAAGCTGTTTAAACTGGACACATCAAAGCGAGCCTTCCTTTATGCTTCCATTTGTGCTCTTGACGTGGAAGATGTAAGAAAGTGAACATATAGAAAGCATCAGTGATTATAAGAAATTATATTTGCTTTTGACATGGTGAGATGCACCACTTGCAACCGGTGTGGGCAAAAGTCAGCTGTTAATCGACTGAACACCACTGGGCGGGACCTATGATGCGATAATGTAAAACTATTCGTCGATGCCTTGCTCTGGAGGCAGTCATATGCAAAGATATTTGCCTGTGCAATGTCACAAATCCCACAATATCCAAACAAGCTGCTTTGGAGCTTTATTAAATAAATGCTTTGTTTAAGCTATGAAACTTGCAGGATGTTTTTATGGTACAAAGACCTCTTATGTGTCAAAATATCAAGGCAAATTAGATTTTTCCATTATAAATGCATTACTGTAACTTTCAGTTCCAAAACCTGAAGTAAATTTCAGGGTATGCAAGTAGACATAGCAACATTCTCTCTGAACATAACCTGCTCCGGAGCAGTTTATATAGTATGAATATGGGTAGTATGAATGAAATCCAGAACTACATCTGCCATGTTGTTACTGTCACATGACCTACCAACGTCAGTTGCATCACTTCTGGGGCATGTTCAAGCTCAAACCAGCGCACAACGTTTTGCTATGGTTTCCAGGTTGAACGACATGTTTCCTGGAAACAGTGTGCAACGGGTTTTAGATATGTTTTGTCTTGTTTGGTGGGTGTGTCAAAAATGTCAGCCCAATCAGCAGCAACATGTATATAAACCACGCGGTATTAAAGAGACAGCTCGCACATTGGGTCCAAGTAAAGTCGTTTACAAATGTGTCCGCTGCAGCTCGGTACATGCAACAATTGGTTGATAAAAGATATTAGAAGACAAGTTTGTCATAAGACTTTTATAGTAAAAATACAGCATATCAATCCTTCAAAAAGAACACAAAGAATGGCCTTCACAGCTGCCACAGTTGCAACTCTTGCGTCATCAGAACAGGCTGTTCAACGCACCACCGTTTCCATTTAAAAACGTTGCTAACAAGTTGCTAAAAGGGACTACTTCCTTTGGCGGGGAGTTTAGATGTCATCATGACAAAAATGCATAGGCTTTCGATCGAGGGAACCCGTGTGCCGCTTACTTCCGGGCTGGCCTACTGTACCTCAGAGATGACGTGTTTTTGTAGGACAACCCGGAAGTTAGTGGTTGCCTCGATCGAAAGCCTATGCATTTTTCCCATAGACTTTTGGAAAATCGCAAAAAATAAGCTCTGTGTTTAACAAAGGGTTATGAAACTTACACGTTTTGTCTATCAAGATAATTTTTACAAGTTAACACAACATTTATAGATTTTGAAGCCTAAATAAAGTCGTCAGATATAAAAAGCTAACAGTAGGCTATAAACGGACTACAGCACACCATGGACCGTGGATCAACGTCACCACCACCAAGCTTCCTCAAACTGTATTTAAAAAACAACTTTATTTAAAAACATGCTTGCTGATTATGATCTGCGCTGTGTATGAATACTAATCTACTTTTTCATGAGAAATGCTGTCCAAATGACCTGTTTGTCATGATGTCTAAAGTCCCCGCCGATTTAAAAAAAATCACAAGCGGGTTATAACTGATGTGTTTTATGTCATAGATCAAAACGTGAAAATACTTAGAGGCTTTGTTAACCACAGACCTTATTTCAGGCGATTTAGCAAAAACCCATTCAAAAAACCCATAGACTTTAGGGCGATGGAACAGGAAGTCCTAAAATGCTAAGTTGCTTCCGGGTTTTGCCTACAAAAAAATCCCAGATGGCCAGACAGTGATTCTTCTTTTATAAATCGTTAATATATTAATGTCTGTGACGCTGTGAGCACAGAGACTGTTGTGTAGACTGTAAGTATTTTAAATGTTTAACTTTAAATGTTAAATGTTTAATATGAATAAATAGCACTCATAAACGGCTGTGGAGATGCCATTCTCAAGTGAAACGAGTCGAGGCTTGGACCCAGAAACCGCGTCGCTGAATTCTACTTACGGAAAAAAACTAAACTGGCGCGTGTTTGTTCCGTAAGTAGAATAGGAAAGGCTTAAAATATTTAGCGTAAGCGTTTTGAAGAATGCGAAAACGGGAAGTAGCCTACGTTCAAGGAGATATTTTGTGTTTATAAAGCATAAACGGTTGTATTTAAAAAAAAATGACCGATCGTTTCACTAGATAAGACCCTTATCCCTCGTCTGGTATCGTTTAAAGCCATTTGAAGCTGCACTGAAACTGCAATTTGGACCTTCAACCTGGTAGCCGTTGAAATCCACTATGGAGAATAATCCTGGAATGTTTCAAAAACCTTAATTTCGTTTCGACTGACGAAAGAAAGACATGAACATCTTGGACATGGGGGTGAGTAAATTATCAGGAAAAGTTTATTTAAAAGTGGCCTAATCCTTTAACAAGCGGACGAATAACCAATTTCATTCTTGACATCGAGTTTCGTTCAGAATTGTGCGACAGTCAATCACTGTTTGCGCTGAAATGAAAAGTGTAGAAAACTGAATACCGTCAATTGTCCGTGACAGAAAAAAAAAAAAGCATTTTTTTAGTGTAAAGTCTAAAAATAGATAAATCCAAAATGTTGAAGATTAGCCGATGGGCTGTCGAATCATCCGTTTTCCCACAAAAGTAGTTTATTCAGCGTAGTGAAGCCTCTCTTCCATTGACATCCATTCAAAAAAAAAAAAAAAAAAAAAAAAATGGCCCCGGTCTCCTTCTCTGCCTACCGCAGCGCTAGTTTTTGCTAACTTTTGCTAACTTTGTAGGCTCGCATTAAAGTGGCTTTGTATTGGCACGCTTTTTCTTAGCGTTCGTTTCCATGGTGACTCCATTGACTAAACCTACTCCATACCGCGGGTTTTGGAACCTGCACGAGTAAGCAATGTTTGGGTTAATCAACCGAGAGTTCAGGATAAATGTGACGGTAAGTTAACCTTGCTTTGTGGAATACACAGCATCCGTTTACACAGATAAACCGATAGAAGTAGAAAGCAATCATTCAGCTGTGAGGGAAACAAACACACGTGTGTACAACACATGGAGCTTTTGGCTCCAGCGTCCTGTTTGTCAGGATAAATATGATGGATGTGCTTATGAGACATTCTTGAATTGTTTGATGATGGCAGAAAAATATAGCCATGTGTTTATTATGAAACAGTTGAAGAGAACTTACTCATCATGACAGTATGGAGATATGCTACAATACTCACATTTATATAGTATTTACTCTAAAATAAACTACTGGTCAAAGGTTTGGGGTCAGTAAATGTTTTTAATGTTTTGAAAGTAGTTTTATGCTCACCAAGGCTGTGTTTATTTGATTAAAAATACAGTAAAACCACTAATATCGTGAAATATTATTATAATTTTAAATAACTGTTGTAATACATTTTTAATGCAATGTATGTGATGCAAAGCTGAAGCTCTTTTCAGTGTCACACAGTTCTTCAAATCATTCAGATTTGCTGCTCAAGAAACATTTCTTCTTATTATCAGTGTTGAAAACAGGTGTGCTGCTTAATATTTTTGTGCAAATTGTGATGTATTTGTAACATTATTAATGTATTTATTATCACGTGTGATCATTTTAATGCATCCTTGCTGATTAAAAAGTATTAAAAAATGTTCACAAAAATATTACTAACCCTAGACTTTTGAACAGTACTTTACATTTCAATAAAATGAAACAAAAGTAACAAAATGTCATTATTTGCTGAAAATGTTCAAATATTGTTTGATTTAGTTATGATCAAAATAAACTATACAAAAACATCTTTTGACCACCTATTGAATAAATGAAATATTGCACACAAAAGTGGCTTAGGTAATTTGCCCATAAAAAATGCACTGCAGATGATTTTCAGCAAGCAATGACTTAAATTCCAGTCTTTTTCTCACAAAAATAAGGGGGAATGGTTTCTATAATTGTAAAATGTGTCATTAATTCCATAAAGTATTTCATCACAATATACGCTCGGGAACCGTAAAAAGGCTCGGATGCTCCATGTGACGGTTTGTGCTCGATTCTCTTTAAAACGCTCATCCTGACATATAAAGTGGAGCGTTTGATGAGGGACTGCTGGACGAGGTCACACACCAACTCTTCATGTAATAATGACGAACATGAGTGATTTCTCTTTGAGAGGCCTTCACACACTCAGAATGACGTGCGTGTGTACATGTGTGACAACGGAAAGAGAGAATTTGTACAAGAGGCTCTCTTGAACACTTCAACCAGAGAGAGAGGCGACCGAAAGAGAGGGAAAAAGGCTGTATAAACAGAGGCCAGTATCTGCATGCAGAAGTAAATAAAGCAATGCCCTTTGGTAAATGAGGGGTAGATGGCTTTTCATAACTGGCAGACATGGAATTACACATTTTAATGGTTCAGTGTTTCACGGTCAATAATGGAACACACAGACCCGCTCGCCTTTATGGAGAGGCTGTTCGTTTGAGACGTTATGTTTTATAAACGTACATATTCAGCGTCTGAAAGCCTCCAGCACTGAATTACTCTAGAAATACTAATGTAATGCTAATATAATATTAGCTTAATGATAACGTAATGTGACGCTGAAGCTGCTTTTCATAAAACGAATGCAACTGGAATCAGGAGACACATAGCCAAAGTGCCTGAGGTTCACACACACACACTCACACACACACACACACACACACACAGGTTTGTTTTTGTGAATTGTGGGGACATTCCATGGGCGTAATGTTTTTTATACTGTTTTAACCATATTTTCTATCCCTCTACACTACCCCTACCCCTAAACTTACCCATCACAGGAAACTCATTCTGTATGATTTATAAGCCTTTTGAAAAATGGGGACATAAGTCACCCTCTCCTTGTATTACCTATGTCATACCCATGTCATTCTACAAATTTGTGTCATGATATGTCACAAAAATGCACACACACACACACACACAGGTTTCCATGTTTTATGGGGATTTTCCATAGACATAATTATTTTTATACTGAACAAACTGTATATTCTATCCCCTACTCCTAAACCTACCATCACAGAAAACTTTTTACATTTTTAGATTTTCAAAAAACTTATATTTTGTATGATTCATAAGCTGTTTTCCTCATGGTGTAACCTATAGTGCACTGTAAATGATCCACATGACACAGGTTACCATTAACGAAGAAAAATCACAAAGCAGAACAGAATGGCACAGCATTCGCCTCCGAATGCAAGACTCGGGGAAACCCCAAACATGGGTCTTAAAGTAACATACCCAGACCATTACAATGGGGACCAAAAAAATGTCCACAAGGTCAAAAATTACCAGTATTACTATCCTTTAGGGGACATATGGTCCCTATAACGTAGGGAATACCAAGTACACACACTTACACAGGCCTGATTTATTCTCAAATTTATTCCTGTGGTCAAAGCTGAATTTTCAGCATCATTACTCCAGTCTTCAGTGTCACATGATCCTTCAGAAATCATTCTAATATGCTGATTTGCTGCTCAAGAAACTTCTTTTTATTATCAATGTTGAAAACCATTGTGCTGCTTAATATTTTTATGCAAACCAAGATAAAAAAAATTCAGGATTTATTGATTCATAGAAAGTTCAAAGAACAGCATTTATTTGAAATAGAGACATGGAAATGTCTTTACTGTCACTTTTGAACAATTGAATTAAAAGACTTAATTTCTTTCAAACAGAAATCTTACTGACCCCAAATATTTGAATGGTATATTGCATATGCATTTTTAAATAAAAATAAAAATGTTTTTCATCAAAAAAAGCACAAATTTTCTCTAAAAGTTTCATCATCTGTCCCCAGTACCCAATGTTCCCTCTAAGCTGCGCGCGTGCGCGGCCGCGCAGAAAAAATAATCGCCGCGCAGAGAACAGACATGAAAATGATTGTAGTAGTTTAAATGAGAAATAATTGCAGTGCTCTGGACAACCGCTATAGAGTTATTGTCGCTATAGAGTTGGAACCGGTGAATGCGGTTTACAGTTTTCATAGAAAGAGAACGATTGAGCGCGTGTGAGCTGGCTGGCCCTGAGCCAAAACAGTCGCGGTAAGAATACTGTCATGTTTGCGGACTAAATACATCAATACGAGAGGCAACGCGAAACGAAAAGAAATAAAACGTCATGTTTTAATGAAAAGTGGTGGAAATAATGGCACAGAATGCTAACAAAACTCTGAGACATTTACAATTACACTCCCACCACATGTGTAGCATGCAAACTCAAAATACATCAGTGATATACCTCAGTTTAAATAGATTTGTGTGTGTGGTGGTGAGGTGGGGTGTTTAGATAACTATAAAAGAGTTAACATTCACTTTTCTTAAAAATATTTAGCCATCAGATCTAAGTGCTTAAGTTTGTTTTCACTATATAATATATTAAAACAAATGGAAGCATTTAAACTGATATAATACTGTATATCAGTTTAAATATTTAAATATTATATTTTATTATATCATAATGTAAGCCTAATAAAAAATTGATCTCACAAGGGGATTGTTTAGGGCTCCTTGCCACAAAAAATCTTAACGTCCTGGTATATAAAATCTGGGAAATTCATAAGCAATAAACATGTAATTTTGATGGTTTAACACTGTCTGTTGCTAATAATTGACTGTACAAAAACACATTATGGTTGTCCCAAACCATCATTGTAACTGCTCATATTATATGATTATAAAGAATTGAACTGTCCTGCAGGAGGACAGAAATAATTTTTTAATAGAATTTCTTGGTAAAGACTGGTACAGTTAATACAGCAATGTGAAAACATCTCAGGTAACCTAATTTAGTCACCTTAATTTAGTGACTGAACTGCTTGTTTTCAAACATATTATTTAATAAATCACTAAGTTACATCAAGGGTCAAATAAAATAGAAACGGCACATTAAAGTTAAATGTTACAGTTATGATAAAACCATTTTTTGTGTGAGTGTGTTTACGTTCATTGTACAGGTCTGATATAAAGTATGTTTTTGCTCAGGTGGTCAAAATGTGCGCTCAACAGAGAAAAGTTTTGCTCAGTGAGAAAAAAAATTAGAGGGAACATTGCCAGTACCTTATTTTTCCTAGTTTTCCAGATGGCCAACTTTGCCGTATACTAACATAACTCATCAGACAACATGTTGTCTTTCTTGAGCTCTGTATTTTGCTCCTCGTATAAAAGAAGAGATAAATAAACATGAGCGCTGCAGAGACGTAATAGCTGTAATTTGTTTAATGGAGCGGCTCATGGGGAAGTGATCCACACAGCCCTCAGAGATATCAGTCATTTATGAACGTGAGGAGTCAGCAGTGCATGCGCTGTTATATTTGTAGGAAAATCACTCAGATGAACCACGCATCGTCCTAATTATTGATGACGTCGATCTGACCGTGCTCAAAGGAGCCGTTTTCTGGTCTCAGATGTCAAACATATTTGGAGCCAGATTGAATCACACAACCGTCAATAAAACACACATCTAACCGTTCATCTGTTGAGCTCTTCTGTGCTGCTGTTACATGTGAGGAACAAATTCACTGACACTCTTCAGTGATCTCTCCACACTAGCGCTCTGCGAGTCACAAACGCATGCCATGCTGTCAGGATTGATGAGAAATCAATGCACACCTAAACAAATCACTGCAGTTTACACGCTTTTCTGTCTGTTGGCGTCCATCTCATCTCAGAGGAGATTTTGATCAATGCTCTGAATCTGTGAGCATGTGTCACACACGTGTATTCACCAATCAGAGCTCAAACCAGAGAAAATCAAGCTTGCATGAAACATCGACATGGCCCAAAGCTGAAGCTAATCTGAGAGTCATTCAGAGCAAATCAAGACTTCATATGCTTCACCTGAGGGCACTGTAGAGATTCTGCAAACAGACTTAGATAATTGTTTTTCTACATGGCATGGAGTGTCTTATGCTACGTTCACTCTCTCAGTCCAAATCCAATTATTTGTATATCCGATTGGAATCTGATCTAAAATTATTGACGGCCCTCATTGGCTACGTTCAGACTGTCCAAATGCGATTTTTGGGCATATCAGATTGAAATCCAATTAGATTTAGAAAGTGTGAACAGACAAAATGCATTTTTTACAAATCTGTTTCAAGCCACATTCATATGTGGTTTGAAATCCTATTCAAATCACGTTTCTGGAAATCTGTTTCTCACAGCACGTAAAAATCGTCAGACATTGTTATAGGAAACATGCTGAAACACAAGGCATGGATGTTGAGGATATGGTTATTCGTTTTAATGCTTCTTGTACTGAAGTATTAAATGCAGTTGCTCCTCTCAAAGTTAAGAAAACCAAACGAAATAAGCAGCCCTGGCTAAATGAAGACATTAGAGCTTTAAAGGATTAGTCCAGTTTCAAATAAAAATTTCCTGATAATTTACTCACCCCCATGTCATCCAAGATGTTCATGTCCTTATTTCTTCAGTCGAAAAGATATTAAGGTTTTTGATGAAAACATTCCAGGAATATTCTCCTTATAGTGGACTTCAATGGCCTTGAAGGTCAAAATTACAGTTTCAGTGCTGCTTCAAAGGGCTTTAAACGATACCAGACGAGGAATAAGGGTCTTATCTAGCGAAACCATCGGTCATTTTCGAAAAAAATGTAAATGTATATAAACAAATGATCGCCTTCTAAGTCCTTTTAAGTTATGGCTATTTTTTTGACTATTATTAATTCTGTTTTTTATTCTTTTAAGTTTTTGGATTGAATACTCATGTTTCTGTTTTACTATGTGTGTATTTTTCTCTGTTTGTGAAGCACTTTGGTCAACATTCATGTTTTAAGGTGCTATATAAACTTTGACCTTGACCTTGAAAGTCGCTGCAGAAACAGTGTTGGGTTGTTGCAAAGTGCAGAAAATGACAATATAACGGAGACGTTTTGAAACCAACGGAGATGAATAAAGTTTCCTATGTTTCTGCCACTGCCTAGTCCAGCGCTGCATCTACACATTGACATTTTTTAAATAAGACAACATCTGTATTGCAAACCCCTCCATGTTGCAGTTGCTGTTGGCGTATGTCTACCAATGCAACGTCATTGTTATAGAAACCAATGCAGGAAAACGAAAGAGCGGCATGAACACACAAATCGGATCTGAACAGTTGCGATACACAATGTGGACAGTCAATTATTTTAGATCGGATTCCAATCAGATACGCAAATAATCCGATTTGGACTGAGAGTGTGAACGTAGCTGTTGTGTATCGCAACTGTTCAGATCCGATTTGTGTGTCCATGTCGCTCTTAAATAAATGCTTTGAACTATTCATCAAAGAGTCCTGAAAAAAGTATCACAAAAATATTAAGCAGCACAACTGTTTCAACATTGAAAATAATACATTTTTCTTGAGCAGCAAATCAGCATATCAGAATGATTTCTGTTGGATCGTGAGCATCAGTAATGATGCTGATTCAGCGTTTCATCACAGGAATAAATTACATTTTAACCAATATATTAAAATATAAAACAGTTATTTTAAATTGTAATAATATTATATTTCACAATATTACTGTTTTACTGTATTTTGATCAAATAAACGCAGCCTTGGTGAGCTTCTTTCTAAAACACCCTAAATGACCGCAAACGTTTGAGCGGTGTATCCGTTCGGTTTCACTGACCCCCCGGTTAAAACAGGAGAAGAAACACCTGTGATTGACTTGAATCTGGCATTAACATCAGCCATAGTAACACCACAGCACATTCATCAGCCCCGAGCTTCCCCACAGCGAGATGCTTCATTCAGTCTGACACCTTACCAACATAAAAACCAACAGCATAAACAGCCAAAGGGAGAAAAAGATGAAACACTGAAAAAGAAAGAGGGAAAAAATGAGGCCAGACAGGAAATAAGCCAAAGGACAATGACAGGTTGTTGTGATGCAGAACGTATCTTCAGAAACACACACTCACAGAGGCGTCAGTGAGTTTTGATGTGTGTGTGTGTGTGTGTGTGTGTGTGTGTGTGTGTGTGTGTGTGTGTGTGTGTGTGTGTGTTTGGTGCATGTCTTCTCCATGCATCCAAAAAGGCTCTAATGCGATCTCTAAATATAGATCCTTCGCGATATTCAGGTCTGATTCTGGCTGTAGCATCTTTGCCCTCTGGCACTTCATCTGCTGTGTCCATCAGCCTGAGCATCCTGAGCGTCTGATGAAGCAGAAGGCTTATGAATGAGATCCAGGATCCTTCCTCAAGTCAGTATCATCATTCAACTTAGACAAATGTGAGCTTAAAGGATTAGTCCACTTTTAAATAAAAATTTCATGATAATTTACTCAACCCCATGTCATCCAAGATGTTCGTGTCTTTCCTTCTTCAGTCGAAAAGAAATTAAGGTTTTTGATGAAAACATTCCAGGATTATTCTCCTTATAGTGGACTTCAATGGCCTCCAGACGGTTGAAGGTCAAAATGACAGTTTCAGTGCAGCTTCAAAGGGCTTTAAATGATACCAGGCGAGGAATAAGGGTCTTATCTAGTGAAACCATCTGTCATTTTCGAAAAAATACAACTGTATATGCTTTATAAACACATATTATCGCCCTTGCATGTACTTCCGCTTTCCGCATTCTTCAAAAAGTGATGTCTCGCTCTCTTTGAAGTCTATGCACGAGACATCACTGCCGCTGTCAGAGCGCGCTCAGACCTTACTAACGAGTGCTGAATGCAGTTGGACATAGTGGTGTATTACAG
Source organism: Megalobrama amblycephala (assembly GCF_018812025.1). NCBI lineage: Eukaryota > Metazoa > Chordata > Actinopteri > Cypriniformes > Xenocyprididae > Megalobrama > Megalobrama amblycephala. The sequence goes on along the minus strand of NC_063061.1, from coordinate 30,722,967 downwards.
TTAAAAAATGATATAAATACTGTTCGGTTTATCACACAAACCGATCGTTTCGTGTCTTAGGACATCAATGTGTCGTCACGAGCCGCAGGGTTTAATTTGGACTTGTCTATGCAAGTTTTATTTGCTCTTATAGTAGAAGTTCCCATCCACTCGCATTATTTGACTGACAGATGGCAACGGTTGGAGTTAAAAATCATCTTTTTTGTTCTACTGAAGAAACAAAGTTACCTACATCTTGGATGCGCTGGGGGTAAGCAGATAAATATCAAATTTTCATTTTTGGGTGAACTATCCCTTTAATTATGCCCCAAAATAGGCAGTTAAAAAAAAATCTATGGGGTATTTTGAGCTGAAACTTCACAGACACATTCAGGGGACACCTTAGCATTCTATGGCACCTTTAAAGGCAATAGAAAAAAAAATGGACGACTCACCTTTACTCTCTTCCATTGTAGAGAAGTGACATATTGCGCTAATTACATTGTTCGGAGCCCGAGTCTGCGTAGTATGAGCTGAAGCTCTTGGATATACTCGCCACCACATGCCCCTCAACTTTTTTTAAGTGCCCTGACTGCTCCAATTTTAATGTCTGCTGATTGTAGTACAACATAAGGCTTGTTAAGGTAAATGCAACTACTAAGCACATATCACGACGTCACACCCAGTTTTACGGCATCAAATAACTAACTAAAACCAAACTTATTTAAAAACGAACCCTTGAACTGCCTAAACGACAGAAACCATCTTTGGAACAAATTTATTTTGAAGTGTAATTTAGTTGTTTAGTTTGTCTCACGTGCCATTTGTTTACATAGAAAGGGCGGAGTTTATGACCTATACTGCATCCAGCCACCAGGAGCGATCGAAATGCTTTGGCTTCACTTTTGAGGACGTGTACAGCAACACCCCGTTTTCACTAATTCACACTTTTGTAGTGTACACGGAGAAACCCGTTTTCAGTTTGATTTTTCAGGCCCCCAAAACAAAACGTCATTGTCGTGTAAACGAACGGCCAAAACGCATAAAAAGCTTTACATTTTAGTTGAAAACGCTGTTGTGTAATCGGCTCCCTTTAGTGTTTGAGCCCAAGTAGTTGTGCTTCTCAGGTAAAAACAAAAGAATACTACTACAAAAAATACTGATATTTTTTATTGTTATAAACATGAAACTGAGCTATAAGAATAACCTTTTTTATTTGCGAAATTTGTTGCTGAAATTTAAGCCATGAAGAGATCTGATAATGGCTCTACAGTGTTATTTCAGTATCATTGAGATACTATTATTAGGTTTTTATTTTTGTATTTTCTGTTTTCTTTTTACTTTTTGTTAAAGTTTTAGTCATTGTTGTGTGCTTTTGTCATTTTTATTAGTTACTGTTTTTTTTTTTTTTTTTTTTAAATGTCTGTACAGTTTTTATCCATTTTTTATTTCAGTTTTAGTAATTTTAGCACATCAATGAATTGCTTTAGCAACAAGCAGAAATAAAATAAGTTTATTTGATCTTATTTAATTTTTTTTACAAAAATGTTTTTTTTTATGATTTTATGTTTAGTTAACTATAATAACCCTACAGTATTCTCAAATAACAAATATTAGAGAGGGACTGGAAAAACTGATGTAAGTTCTGATAGTGGGGAATATGAGCTGTATGGTGTGATATTATCTCTTAACGCTTTGTGTTTTTTGGAGAGCTGTTCCTCGCCAGGATGACGTTGTTGTTACGCACAACTCCATGTCATCATAATGCAAGTCCTGCAGAGCTTTCCCTTGTGTGTATGATACTTCACACACACAGAGACACACACACACACATTCACAGAAGCATGATATGCTTGGCTCAGAGCAGAATAAACATATTCTCCCTACACACATACACATGCCTTGCACCGACAAACCCATTCACACTCTTCCTCACAAACACACACAGGCTAATCTCTTCTCTGCAAAACGGTGCAACAGCCCCGACGCGCTGAGCTCATCAGAAAGGGCATTTGCATTTTGAATCCGAGTGCACAACAGGAATCTTTTGTCATTTATGACACTACAACAAGCAGCAATTCCATGCACAAACAAACGCTGATTGAATTCTTGGTGCGCGGAATATGAGAATGAGGCAGATCATATCTGATCTGTGTCTATGTTTATCCCTGCGGCTTCCCTTATTTCTTTTTGTAATTGTTTATTTGATAGCACAATCTTGGAAAAAAAAAAAAAAAATTAATCCGTTATCCATTGCTGAGATTTATCTCAGATGGCTGGTAGTTGATCTAGTGTTTAGAGACCTGAGGTCACACAAACACTGCAGGGTTTATCTTGGATGCAAGCACATTTTGACCTCTGACTCAATGATGCAAAAATCTTTACATTATTTTATAGTTTTCAAATGGCACTGGTGACATTTATGCAGCCATGTCCATTCCCTCTCGTTTCATGGTTGCAATCATGTACATGATGTAGTAGAAGTTCAGATGTATCAAACATGGTAAAGCAATTAACTCAATTTTTATATAACGAAGAAAACTTGAGTGATTTTTGCCTGTCCAAAAGTTGTAGGTGGTTGCTAGGGCATTGCTATCTGGTTGCTAAGGTGTTCTGTGTGGTTGCTCCTTACTGACCTAAAATAGCCCACCTCCATGTCTCTATGATATTTTGTTTCGCCCATTAGGTGGGGTAACATTTTTTTGCAGGCAAAATCAGGTCATTTTAATAGGAAGCCACACTATCTGGGATTTTGCATTAGAGCTAAAGATTTCTCAGTGGGTCGTTGATGGAAATTCATAGAGAATTCATTGATACATTATTTAAAATTGACAGCGGATCTTTTTTTGCCCACGAAATTACAATGAAACTTCGCTAAATGTGACTGCACCTTAAGGGATAAAATGTAAGTGTGATTGTTTAGAAAAATATAACTGTATGGTTTGAGGTATTATTCATGTTTGTAGCACAAACAAAGCATGTTGATTTATGCATAAAGGTCAATATTTAGGGTTAGTGGTGGTTTAAAGTCATGAAATCAAAACAATTCTTGTTTTTTGAATACTGCAGTGTTTATTATAAATGATGTGCTCATATTATTATTATTATTTTTATTATTAATCAAAAATGACATTCAAAATGACATCTCTTCTCTGAGATGTTGTGTGAGGGCAGGACAATAAAAATAAAAAATCCTTTTTTAAACTATTTTTAACAATAATTTATGAACCTTTAAAGACAGCCTTAAGGCCTGTACACACCGGGACGAATATCGCGCGCAACTATCGGCGCCGTTTAACGCCTCATGACTAAACAAAGGGCTCCGACGCGAAAAACGGCAGGCGTAAAAGCGCCATTTTTTAAAAAAAACATTCTTTTTTTGTGTTTGACACCGCGTTTAAAACTGGCCGACCAATGAGATTGCCGCTTTTGTTCACGTGCCTGGAGCTGCTGAAGTTACAGGTAAACATGACTTGGTGGCGCTCAAGCACAAAACGGTCTTGCCGAGCACACATTGAGGAAGTAAGTAGACGAAGAAGACCCCTACAAACTATGGGTGCTCTGCCAGTTCTTGGCCACACCAATACTAGATGTGTATTATATTTATTTACATTTTATTTCTGTATTTTTATTGTTTTTTTTTTTCTTTTACATTTCAAGAAATATAGTTGAGAATGTCTATTTCATAAATATGTTTCTTTGCACTACCGTTCACTTGCACTACTCTCATTGTGACTTATTTGCACTACCGTTTCTGACTACCATCTTCTCATGTCGTGTATATGCCATATGCCATTTTATATCTTTAATTTTATATCATAAATATGTTTATTTGCACTACCGTTCAGCACAAGCACCATATACTGTCAGGGAGTGAATTTGCACGTTCACTCGGCGCATTGCCATGAAAATCGATTGGGTATGAACACGAAAAACGTCTTGAAAAACGCTGGCGACAAGTGTGCGCGATATTTGTCCCGGTGTGTACGAGGCTTTTCTAGGTTATTAATCAATAACATTTGCTTCTCTTGAAGGCCTTAGCCCGCATTATTTCAACTTAGTTTTAAAATAATTAACGGTGGAATTTGTGGTGAAAAACTACATTACCCATGGTGCTGTACAGAAAATTCCACCAATCAGAGTCGAAACAAGCAAAACCTGCCAAAAGATCTTGTTTGCTCCGCCCACTCCCGTGAAGCACCTCAAAGGACGTGGCTCAAGTCGTTCCCCCATACTCTGAAAAAACATACATATATGTGCATATTTTGCGATAAACTTAAAATGTATTGTTTTAAAATTCAAAATTTGTAAATTAGTAGTTTCATATTTCACCATCGTTTTTTTATTCGATTATGCGGTTCACAATGCTTCATGGGATTGTAGTTTTTCCCAAAGCCTTGTCTTGTAGGCTATCTTTCTATTTTTGTCCAATTTTCAAATTGGCTTTTTTTTTTTTTTTTTTGATTCAAATCAAAGTTTGTAATGTTATGATTCACCTCATAGCTGGTGGGTTTGGTTCATGTTTTAAAATGCTTTAATGAAGTCTTTTTTAAAAATCCTTATGGGAGAAATGAATGGAAAAATTACTTCTGGTGTTGTGTCGAATTTTGACTTAACAAATACCACTTTTATGCTCATAGCTAATGCTACAAAGTAAAATGATATGCAAATATTGCATAAGTTAAGAGAGATGGATGGTTTACTGTAATGTACTGTTTACGGGAAGGGTTTACTTGTGGGTCATCATGACACTCACACATTCTGTCATCAGTGTCAGCTGTTAGTGTGTGCGCTGAATGAGTGTGTATGTGCTTATCTGCGTGACACTCATGACAAGTTCTCAACCTGTCAACGTAATGAAGTTACAACTCTGACTGTAGTGGAGTAATCTAATAAACACTTCCTTTATGTGATGAACATCCTGCTTTTGTAAATTATTAAGTTTCTGTCTCACAGATCTTGTTTACATGAAGTTTGCAGTTTTGTCTAACAAGGAATGTGTCAGTACTTCCGTTAAGCCTTCTTATGCTCTTGATGCAAATGCCAATTAGCTAACGCCTTAGGCGACAGAAGCATGTAAGCGGTGAGAGGGAAAGCAAACCCTTCCCCCTTGATTTCCTCAAGCTGTCACTCTTTTATTTCCTGTCTATTACGGCGCTAAGCTTCTTTCATATTAAATGCACCTGTGGCCTCATCTTCTTCACCTTGCTGCCTGACACAGGTGTTAGAATAAACGCAGTTTTAATTTGATTTAGTCTCATATCCTGAATAGAAGTGCTTAATGAGGGACGTCACAGACAGTTTGGCTTCCAAACTCAGAACTTTTTAGACTGGAAGATGGTGACATTCAACACAGAGAAATCAGTTTGTTCAGAAGATTTTTAAACTTCTCTCTGAAACTAAAGATGGAGTGTAATTTTACTTGCCTGTACTGCCCTCTGCTGCCCAAAATCAAATCAATATTTCAGATATGTTTCTTAGCCAATAAAGTAGATGCTTTATTTAAAACAACACAGAGGCCAATTTAAAGGGTAAGTTCACCCAAAAATGAAAATAATGTCATTTATTTCTCACCCAGATGCCGTTCCACACCCGTAAGACCTTCGCTAATCTTCGTAACACAAATTAAGATATTTTTGTTGAAATCCGATGGCTCCGTGAGGCCTCCATAGGGACCCACATGGAAAAAACCTATATAAACATATATGTTTCAATATAGGTTTTGATATAGGTTTTACATATGTGTGACATATATAAAATTGGCCGTTTTCCTATATTATATGTACATATATGTACATATATGTACATATATGCACACATATATGTACACATATATGTACACATATATGTACACACATATATATATACACATATATGTACACATAATATAGGAAAACGGCCAATTTTATATATGTCACATATATGTAAAACCTATATCAAAACCTATATTGAAACATATATGTTTATATAGGTTTTTTTCCATGTGGGACCAATTTCACGTGTTCGTGTAGCGGTGTGTTTTCTGCGTTTTGTCGTAATCAAAGACAGACTGCGAAAAATCTTGCCATCAGGTCCTCACTTTATTCTGTATAACACAAATGGCAATATATGAGGACTTGTGCAGCATACAAACAGCATGCGGCAGCAACGCACAACGCTGAGAAAGAGAGATATTAAAAGTAACTTAAGTAAAGAAAAATAATCAACGAAACATCTGAATGTACATCACAGAGGGGTTTTGGATTACAATCATACTAATATATCATGTGAATTCAGCTGTTACATGAAACATGGCCTTAATTGAATCACCGCAAAAACTTTGTGCGACCTACCGCTGTGATGTCTCATGCAGACTGGGAAGCAGCAAAGTGCGTCAACACCCCAAGTCAGCATGGCGGCAGGAAACCCCAAATATGGTCATGGCAAGTGGAATCACAAAATAATTGCCTAAATACATAACTGCTACATTCGCACATACATAAGTTCTTGCATAATTTTTTTCGTTAATTCTTAGTTTTTGCCTTGATAATAGAAAATATGAGCTAGGCATCATGTATGACAGTCAAAAATGAGATATGAGCTACAAAATGACCAGATCCTGCCATTAGCTATATAGAAGACATATCTTGTATGTATAGGGCATATATATGGATATGAAGAAGCAATACAGGAGACCTATATTTCCTGTATATGCACATATATGCACCTCAATTTTGCCTATATGTGGCATATATACTTTTTATTTTTTTATTTATATATACTGCATATACACATATATGCAGTATATATACGCATATATGCAGCATATATATAGCATATATGCAGTATATATGCGCATATATGCAGCATATATATTATCATATATGTGCATATATGCAGCATATATGTACATATACACTGCATATAGGTTTCATATATGCGCATATATCCACATATAGGTTCTTTCCATGTGGGGAGCAATGACACTTCCTCTCTCAAGATCCATAAAGGTACTAAAAAACATATTTAAATCAGTTCATGTGAGTACAGTGGTTCAATATTAATATTATAAAGCGACGAGAATATTTTTGGAGCGCCAAAAAAAACAAAATAACAACTTATATAGTGATGGCCGATTTCAAAACACTGCTTCATGAAGCTTCGGAGCACAGATGAATCAGTGTATCGAATCTGCTGTTCGGAGCACCAAAGTCACGTGATTTCAGCCGTTGGCAGTTTGACACGCGATCTGAATCATGATTCGATACACTGATTCAAAGCGCTCCGAAGCTTGAAATCGGCCATCACTATATAAGTCGTTATTTTGTTTTTTTGCCGCACCAAAAATATTCTCGTCGCTTTATAATATAAATATTGAACCACTGTACTCACATGAACTGATTTAAATATGTTTTTAGTACATTAATGGATCTTGAGAGAGGAAATGTCATTGCTGGCTATGCAGGCCTCACGGAGCCATCAGATTTCAACTGAAATATCTTAATTTGTGTTCTGAAGATTAACGAAGGTCTTCTGGGTGTGGAACGGCATGAGGGAGAGTAATTAATGACAGAATTTTCATTTTTGGGTGAACTAACCCTTTAAAGGGGTCACTTGAGGGAAAAAAAGGTGAATTTATTTATATATTTATATTTTATTGAATCAGGCCTCATGCAGTCCTTTAGGTTTCAGACTAATTTTCTTCTTAGACACTTTGTAACCGATTAAGGTTGAAACAGATCTTTACAAATTATTTTAATGTGTTGTATTTGTATTTGCAGCTCTTACAGAATGGTTTTGTTTATATTATAGGCTACATAAGCATACTTACACATTTTGATTGTAAATCATGGGCAACTGTAAGTCTTTAAATGGTTTATTTATTCGCATATTGAAAAAGAAAAAGCTGTATTAGCCAAACATTTTGGTGACAGAGTTCTACACTAGGGGTGCTGTGGTGCTCTAGAAAAAGCGGAAGTGACGCAGTAGTAAGTAAGCCATGACATCACAAAGTGAAAGTATGGCAGCGTCCGTTGAAGTGGGACTAAAGTTCATCGCGTTTGTTCCCTGTAACGCACTTTACGATAACACAAACTTCTACACGAATATGTGTCCAATGCAAGCTGGTCATATGATGTTTATCTTTGATTTGCAGATTGACGCGCGCGCAGGAAATCTGGGAACGCGCAGAGAAAACGGGTGGTTTAAATCGGTGAGGATAATGTGCAATAAAATCACACGTTTCCTAATACAAAACATAACTTATCTGTTTATTAACATACTATTGTTATATCTTCTTATGCTGAATATAAAATTAGAGGAGTCATTTGTTTGATTGTTTTGCTTATGGTCGTTTAATTTTTTCAGTTTATGCATATTCACCGTGTCCTTCACTGATTGGTTGATCTAGTTATTTTTCAAATCTTTTGATGCCCAAATATGATAAGAGCTCACTTCCTGAACTATATAAATGTAGCTATATTTTCACGTTTAAAGGCCTGTTTTTAAGAATTATTTTTTTCTCAGATTTAGATTGAATATAGAGACAAATTAAATGACCTGTAAGAGAAAAACTTAATTGGTAAAAACTTCTGTGGTGTATTACTATATGTAACATGTATTACATGGTGATTTGAATCTAAAAAATGAGAATATTTTATTTTTAGTCAACTGTACTTTCTTATTCTAATCTACATTTTAGGTAGAACATCCTCAGCAATGGCTGCAGAAGGAAAACCAGACTCTGAACCCAATGATCAGGGTTTGCAAGCAGAACTTGTGTCTTTGAAATCACAAGCAGAGGCGCTGCGACAGGAGCTGAAGGCATGTAAGGATGAACTTCAGAAGTTACAGAAACAGCTCAGCCAAAGCGAACGACTTCAAAAGACCACAGAAAGCTACAATGAAGATCTCAGACAGCAGGTGAAAACATGACGGTTACATTTTTAGGCTATTTTTTATGATTGGTGTACTCTCAAAACTTGCCAGCACAAGAACATTGTTGATAACATTATGATAAATATGTTGCTTTTGATCTCTGTGATTTAGGTTGACAAACTGAGTGCAGAAATCCATGAGCGAAAGAAAAGAGAGAGGGAGAAAGTGGATGCTGAGACTCAGACAGAGGAGTATACCTGGACAGAGACAGGTTAACCTCTTTTATTTTACTGTTAAAGGGATAGTTCACGCAAAAATTAAAATTTTTTCATTATTTACTCACCATCAAGTCGTTCCAAACCCATAAGACTTCAGTTCATTTTTGGAATACAAAGATATTTTAATGAAATCTGAGACATTTCTGTCCCTCCATTGAAAGTCCATTCACAGCATGTCTACACTGGATTGAGCCGTTAGTCCAAATCTCCTGAAGAGACATGATCACTTTATATGATGAACAGATGTAATTTAGGCTTTTATTCTCATATAACTAATGATCAACAAACATAAACAGAAGCTCAGTCAGATTTGCTTGTCTCTTTATGAAAGTTTTAAAGCATCAGAGTATTGGGTGAGCAGACTTTCTGAGACAGAAATCTCTCAGATTTTATTAAAAATATTTTAAATTTGTGTTCTGAAGATGAACTAAAGTCTTCTGGGTGTGGAACAACATGAGAGTGAGTAAATGATGACAGAATTTTCATTTTTGGGTGAACTAACCCTGAAATATACCAATCATCTAGAATGTTTGTGAGGTTTAAATGTTTTTTTTTCTTCCTGAAACAGATTATTATAATTATTACTATGGCGGATACTACCAGTCAGGAACAGAGACGACAGTAGAAACACAGGAGAATGTTGTCATGGAATCTCAAGAGTGTTCTGAACACAATGAGGAGCATCCCATAACAGCTGAGATGGCACCAGCCAATCCTGAGCAACCAAATGAATCAAGTGACTTTCCACAAACAGAGGTATGAAAAATGTTAGTAATTATTTAAGTGTTTTTTAATTCTGATAACAGATCTAGGTGTTTATTAATGTGGGTATTGACCTGGTTTGTATGTGTTGCATATTCAAATGAATTCTACAAAACCTGTTGTTGTATGTCATTCAGAAATTTAGTTTCTAAAAAGTGTTTAAAATGTGAATGATGTCTTCTCTCTGCTGGCTAGTTCAGTCAAACTCCAATGTCTAGCAAAAAAATATGGCTAAAATAATCCAGCACAGTGTAAAATATAACTCGGGTAGTTTATATTAAAACCAGATTCATCCAACACATCAACAAATATGTCTAAAATATGGCCAATATAATCTGAAATATTGCCAAAGCTATTTATATTATTGCTAAGATAATATTTCACAAAGCATCAAAATATGGCCAAAATATAGCCAAAACAGCCTAAAATATGGCCAAAATAAAACGGCACTATGCAAAATAAAACCAAGGCCAAATTAATCCAACCTATTGCAGAATGTCTGAAATATGGACAACATAATCTGAAATATAGTCATAACAAAACAATCTATATTATGGCTAAAATAATGTAACATCACCAAAAAAAAATGTGAAAAATGGCCAAAATTTGCTAACACATTTTTTTTTTTTTTTTTTTGGCAAAAAATAATTCAACATTTAGCTAAAGCAGAATAAAATAAAGGTTACATAATTGAACATTACTAAAAGCCAAATTAAGGCCAATGTCTAAAATATGGCCAATATAATAAAATATAGAAAAAATCTGTTTTTATATATAAATGGATTAAACTTGATCTCTTTGACTAGTGCACAAGAATCTAAATATGGCTCATATATATATATATTTTATATCATTTAAATTTTAGTTATTTTATATAATACAACTTATCACAAACCAATTGAAATATGGCCAAAATATAGCCAAAATAGAATAAAATATAATTAAGTTATTCTAACATATCACCAGAAATCTAAAATAAGGCCAAAATAATCTAAAATAATCTAAATTATAGCCAATGTGTTAATCTAACACATTGGCAGAAGTTTCAAATGAGGCCACAGTAGCCCAACTTTCAGCCAAAACAGTATAAAATATGGCCAAATTTTTCAAACATATAATGTTTATATAATTATTAGCCAGTTTCTTGGCTGTGTAAACACTGTATTTGTTCTCAGGAGGCCTCTGGAGAAGGCGGCTCTATAGCAGACATGCTGAGAGCAACAGCAGAGGAAGCATTGAACCAGACCAACTTTGTGTTTGATGAAAGTTCCGGCATGTACTACGACCACGGCACTGGATTTTACTACGACTCTGTAAGTTGTTCTTCTCTGGGGACGTTTGACTACTGTTATTGTGTAATCGACATGTGTAATCTTAATCGCCTGTGTTAATGTGTTTTTTCCTCTTCCCCCAGTCCAGTCAGCTGTACTATGATGCCAACACAGGCATGTACTATTACTACGATCCAGAAAGCGGAAAATACCAGTTCCACTCTAGGATAGAGGTGCCTACAGCACACCCCGAAGTGGAGCAGACGCCACAGAGGAAGACCAAAGATTGGAAAAACAGGAAGTCGGTGAAGAACACAGATAGAGCTTCCTGTCCCGATGGAGGGGTGAGATGCACACAGACACACACTGTCTTTACATAGTTTTGTAATCACAGAGATTTAGTGGTTAACTCTGAATCCCTCTTACCTTCCTCAACTTGATTTTCCATTTCAAGTTCAAATTCAGTTTTTCAATTAAACCTTTTTTTTTTCTTTCTTTCTTTTTTTTACCATCTTGAGTCTCAGTTTTCAGTATTGTTTCAACTTTTTGGTGTCTGGTTCTTGCTCTCATTGAATAGCAATTGATGATTGTGAGGGTCCGTAGAACAGTCTGGGGTCTTAGAAGGGGGTCCGTCGAGCAATTCTGAAGATTTGATGCCTGGTGGAGCTGACCGTGTGCTCTTCCTTTCGCTGTAGGTTCAGGATTTGACTTGCTCAATGGCTCAGTTGAAGATAGAACATTTGAGACTGGTTGGAGTAAGAGGTACGCACTTGTTTATAGCTTTAAAGTTATATAGAATTTTAGTATTTTTTCCCCCTAAATGGTCATAACTAGGGCTGTCACGATTCCTCGATTCAATTCGAGTGTTGCAATTTGTGTTGAGTAACCAGCAAAATACCGGAAGTGGATTCCTCGGATGAGAATCCATGAACCGCATTATTAGACCATTTTTGAAGGCTGCACAATGCATTAAAACCATTTAAAAATGATAATATAGTATTGTGCTATTGTGAAATCATAAAGACTGCGAATTCCATTAAATATATGCACTGAGGGTGAAGCGTGACGCTTTATTTAAACGCGTGCAGGTTGTTAGTTTCATAGAAACTTGATCTCTGCATGTGCTGTTTGTTTGTTTGGGTTTCCAATAACATGCTTTTGGGAATGCGTAACGTCTGACATGCTTTGTGTTTCATACGAAGTGTTGCACTGTTTTACATTCAAGGAGTGCTTCTCCATTTCTACATATTCTGTGAGTTTGGGTTGCTTATAAGTAGGCATGTGACGGTATCAAATTTTCATGTTGCAATTAATTACTGAAGCTTATATCACGGTATACGGTAGGGGTGTAACGATACGCTCAGGTCACGATACGGTACGTATCTCGATACAGAGTTCACGATACGATACGTATCACGATATTTTGAACAAAATGAAACTGAAATTCAAACAAGATTTATTAAAAAAACATGAACAAATTTCAATAATTTTCCTTGTACATACAAGATCACATTTCAATAAAATAAATAAATATACAATTTTAATAAAAACCTTCTGTATTCAAATTAACAGTTGAATAGGGCTGTCTGTCACTGAAAAAATTTTTTAAATTTAACATGAACTTTTAACATGAATTATGAATAGGGGCCGTTCACATATCGCGTCTAACAACGCGTGGAAGGCGCGGCCGCACCTCTTCTCCTTCTTTCCAAAGCGCTTGCGCTCCTGTGGCGTCGGTCGTTGCTATGCAACCATGAACTGAGCTCTCCAAGAGGATCAGGATGTTTCTGCAAAGGATAAATGATTTCTAGCCCTTGCATTAGTTTTACTACGAGATATATTGATGGAGATAAGATATAAAAACTACCATGAACAGCTATGATCAGCTATGATCAGCTGTTCGGCTGAGCTTTTGATGTTTTGTTACGGAAAGGCCATAGCTGATCAGTTGATTCTTGTCACACGACCTGCGGTGCGCTTGCGGCATTCTGAGAAGTTGAGAATTGCATGCGCGTCGCGACCGCGTTGATCCCATTATGAGCGCGCCTGCCGCCCGGCTACATTTGAAAATAATAACTGACTTGCACGCGGAAAAGACGCAATATGTGAACAGCCCCTAGCTTAAAGCAAAGTATCGCAAGCGTCTTTTGCTTTTCTGTGAGCACAGCTGTTGCTGTGCACTGCGGTGAAAGAAAGCCACGACTTTTCTCACGCGACCATGCAAGAGACTGACATGAGAAACGTTTAAACCTGCTTGCAAGATTCAATGTGTGCCCGAAACACTTTTGATTGAGACACACCATCTACGATAAATCGTTACACCCCTAATACTTATAGTAATTTAAAAATGTGGTAGCATTGGATCTGGACAGGAAGGATAACTCTGGAAGTTGGAAGGTGTGTGTGTCGCGATTCTGCCTTCTCACATCGCGATACAGGTTCGTGGACCTGCGTATCGCGATTTCAGTTTCATATCGCATATTGTTACAGCTCTAGTATACGGTATTATCACGATATTGAAATAAGTTGCAAAAAAAGTGTTGTCATAGTATAACAGGTTTAAGAACTCTTTTTGTAATAACAAAAAGAACTCTGAATGTTTAAATACAATAACACAATACACAAATATATAAAGTAAAATTTTCAAACAGATTAAAGTGCAAAAGAATTAGGCTATAAAGAACAACAGGTAACACTTTACAATAAGGTCTCATTATTTAATGCATTAACTAAGATTAAGCAATGGCTACATTTGTTACAGAAAGTATTATTTTTTGTTAATGTTAGTTAAGAAATACAACTGATCATTGGTTTTATCTCAGGTCCATTAAATAAGTTCTTTTGATTTTAGTAATATTATTAAACAGTAACTAAGAAATTAACATTAACTAAGAATAATTAATGCTTTTCCGGGGTAACCGCTGCATTTTGCTGTTCCATCAGCGGCCTCTGCTTTCAGAGAGTGAACGTGTACTTTCATTCAGCGCGTTTCCTTCACTCGTTCTGCCATGTGCTTCTCATGCATGTTGGGTTTGTTTACATCTGAGTGCGTCCCTTTGACGCAGAATACAGTTGTGCATTTTATACGGTTGATGGGGAAAGTATTCTTAAATGCATATTTTAATAATTGGTAATAAATTATTATTTACGGTATTTCGAAGTGCCCACGATAACAATATTGTGCATATTCATTATCGTGATATATCGCATTACCGAATATCGGCACATGTCTACTTATAACGTTCATCTGGGAAAGCAATGTGCACCATTTCATCAGATTTGTAGCGTAAATCACTTGTAAACCTAAGCAAACACAGGAGAATACATATGTTTCTAAATATGCAAACTGTTAATCACGATTTCAAAAGAAAAGTTTGCATGTTTTGATGTCCACATGTTCTTATTCAAGAAATCACAGTAGCTGTAGCATTTACGTTGTAAAGAAGTGGCCAAATATTAAACATTTGGCCAATATTAAGAATTTGATCTGCTGCGTAACAACAATCATCACTAGGTCGTTGGCGCCCTCTGCAGGCAATTGTTATAATACATAATGCACTTTCTATTTTTATTACCACAAAAAAAATCTAATTGATTAATCGTCAAAATAATCGATTGATTACTCAGTTACCAAAATAATCGTTAGTGACAGCCCTAGTTATAACAAACTAAAGTCAGTCAGGGCCGCTTTGACTAAATACACTACTGTTCAAAGGTTTGGGGTCAGTTAATTCTTTTTAAGGTATTAATACTTGTATTCAGCAAGAATGCATTAAATTGACCATTAAAGAGATTTATATTGTTACAAAAACATCTATTTTGAATAAATGCTGTCCTTTTGAACTTTCTTGAGCAGCAAATCAGCATATTAGAATTATTTCTAAAGGATCATGTGACACTGAAGACTGGAGTAATGATGCTGAAAATTCTGCTTTGCATCACAGGAATGAATTTTATATATATATATATATATATATATATATATATATATGGGCCCGAGCACCAAAGTGCGAGGACCCTATTGGATCTCGTCTGTTTATTTATTGGTTGTGTTTTGACTGGGCCAGGACATGTGGTGTCAGAGCTGTGGCCTAGCAGTTTGCGCACATGCTTGTTTCCTCAAATCTGATTTTCTTATCCCATGCCGAACTCTTCTCTACCTGAATTTTGTCAATAAAGTGGTGAAAACGACAAGAATTATATAAACATCCAGGCTTGAGCAAGACTGGAAAGCGCTGTTGGGATGTTGGTGGTTTTGCATCATATATTACATTTTCTTGAACTAACTCAAAACTGAGACTCAAATGAACCTTGAAAGCCAAAACAAATCTTATATTTTCACATCAAAACAATGTGGAGACACTATTGGCGACGTCCTGATTGGCTAAGTGTTTGCTCACTGACAGGACCATAAAGAGGCGGGGTCTGAGATTGACAGACAGTCTGAAAACCACAACAGAGGTAAGAAGGATGATGCGTCATCACTTAAAAAAGGACGAAAGTCTCGGTCCCGAAGCCCCCAGAGACCCAGTGGTACAGAACGACCCAGACGGACCAAGAGCCGAGACAGAAGCAGAGAGCGCTCTACGAACAGAAAGAAAACCCGGAGGCGGAGCGGATCGCATTCTGATGACTCTCACAGCAGGAGGCGGAGAGAGAACGGGTCGCATTCGGATGACACGCACAGCGGGAAGAGGAAGAAGAAGAGGAGAGAGAGGAAGAGGTCACGTTCCGTGACTTGCAGAGACAGGAAGTCACGCTCCGATAACATGAGCGGTGAGAGTGAGCCGGAAGAGGGCGAGATCACAGAGTCGGATGGAGGGAACGAACCTTCTTCATCATCCTCGGTTACATCTCCTGTCCAACCAGCACATGACAGTCCTGAAAGAGAACTGGAAATGCAGATACAGGAGGAAGGTGAGGAGACACATTCAGAGGGAAGTGAACACTACGCCCCCGGGTGGCTGTTTGTTATTGGTCGTTTGTAGATGCAGTGTTAAATGGAATGTGTGTCAGGTCAATGCGCACACTACTGTATGATTTTATTTTTGTGTATCCGTAATTTGTGCGATTTTTATATTTCAGAAGCCTGGCCGCCATGTGTTCGGGTAACTGTGGTTCGCTCTCCTGTTCTGCAGACCGGAACGCTCTTCATCCTCACGGCTGACACGGTTGCCACTATCGGCCGGTCGGTATAGTTTGCTGTGTGTGTGTGTGTGTGGTTCTCTTCATCTGTTGTGTTCTTTAACATGTTTGTGTATTTGTTCGCAGAGAGAAGGACATGAATCATGCCATCAGGATCCCTGAGATGGGAGTCAGTAAGGTAAAACAAAACTAAACAAACTATACAAAAACACTCAAATCAAACGCACATTCTTGACCAAAAGCACTCACTTTACTATGACATTAAACAATCTAAAGTACTGAGACTTTTTTGTGGCCTAATGTCTTATTGGTGATGGTTTTCAGTTAGACCCGTAAGACCTTCGTTCATCTTCGGAACACAAATTAAGATATTTTTGATGAAATCCAAGAGGTTTCTGAGCAACATAAGGTCCAGAAAGTATTAGGATTAGTTTACTTCAGATTTAAAATTTCCTGACAATTTACTCACCCCCATGTCATCCAAGATGTTTGTCAGTCGAAAAGAAATTAAGGTTTTTGATGAAAACATTCCAGGATTCTTCTCCTTATAGTGGACTTCAATGGCCTCCAAACAGTTGAAGGTCAAAATTACAGTTTCAGTGCAGCTTAAAAGGGCTTTAAACGATACCAGACGAGGAATAAGGGTCTTATCTAGCGACATGATCGGTCATTTTCGAAAAAAAATAAAAATGTATATGGTTTATAAACACACATGCTCACCTTACAAGTGCTTCCGCCAGACCGCCTTCCGTGTGCTACACCTTCACTATTCAACTTACAGAATTAACGCGGCGCCAGTTCCGTTTTTCCATAATTTGAATACGGAAGGCGATCTGGCGGAAGGTCGATATTTGATTTCATAACTTGTTTAAATATGGATATTTTTTTATTCAAACGCATCACTTCGCTTCAGAAGGCCTTTATTAACCCCCCAGAGCCGTGTGGAATACACGTTTATGATGGATGGATGTGGATGGAAGCACTTTCTTCAGCTCATACTCGTGGGTCCCGTTCACTGCCATTATAAAGCTCAGATGCATCAGGATATTTATTAATATTTCTTTATGTTCATCAGAAAGAAGAAAGTCATATACACCTAGGATGGCTTGAGGGCACGAGTAAAGCTTGGGCTAATTTTCATTTGAAAGTGAACTTATCCTTTAAAGACGCCATTAAAATAGTCCATGTGACTGCAGTGGTTCAACCTTAATATTAAGATGCGATGAGAATACTTATTGTGCTATAACACAACAAAAATAACAAATTTATTCAACAATTTCTTCTCTTTTATGTCAGTTTTTTACGCTGTTGACGTAGTAAATAATGCAGCGCTACCGTGTTTACATCCAAATGCCAGCTATTGTCATTTTTCTCTAGTATTGTTTTTTAATCAGTTTTTGCTTTTCTTTAAAATGTCTACACTTTTATTTTATTTTTTATTTTTTTTACAAAATGGGAGATGTTTTCTTATTACTAGCTCAAATAGTTTTTTTTTTATATATTTTATTTTAGTTCAATTTTTTTTTTTTATTTCTATATATTTATTTTTAAAAATATTTTGTCTAAGTATTTTAAAACATCAATTGCATAACATTTTGCTTTTGTAATAAGACTTTTTACATAATTTACATTTTTAATATATTTTTAATTTCTGTGATGCAAAGCTGAATTTTCAGCATCAGTGTCTTCAGTGTCACATGATCCTTCAGAAATCATTGTAATATGCTGATTTGCTGCTCAAGAAACATTTTTTTATATTTATCAATGTTGAAAACAAATCCTTTTTTTTTTTTTTTTTTTTTTTTTTTTTTTTTTTTTAGGATTCTTTAAATAAACATTTAAGCATTTATTTGAAATTATTCTCCACTGTCATTTTTGATCAATTTAATGCACCTTGCTGAATAAAATTTTTAATTTCTTTTCCAAAAAAATCTTACTGATCTCAAACTTTTGAACATCAGTGTCAGGGTTGCCAGGTTTTCACAACAAAACCCGCCCAATTGCTAGCCCAAAACTGCGGACTTGGCAACACTGATCAGTGTATTTCTGAGTGAAATAGGGTAGTAATAATAAGACCAGGAACATGTATAAAAAAGTAAATGAGCCCAATTTTAATGAATTTTAACGGCATATTAACTAATCGTTAATTTTTTTTCTATTTCTCCCTGACTCTGTGTGTGTGTGTGTGTGTGTGTGTGTGTGTGTGTGTGTGTGTGTGTGTGTGTGTATATAGTCCCATGCAGAAGTTTATTTTGACCAGGACCAGCAGTGTTATATGTTAATAGATCAGGGCAGTCAGAATGGCACCGTCCTCAACGGGAACAGAATACTACAGGTAACACAAACAACTGTTGTTTCCCAGCATCCTTTTGAACATATCTCAATATAAAGATGTTTAATGGAATTGTAAAAAGTGTTTTCTGTGTCCCTACAGCCCAAAGTTCGCTGTGACCCTTGCCCTCTGACTCACGGGGATGAAGTGAAGATGGGAGAAACGGTGTTGTCCTTCCACATCCACACAGGAACAGACACATGTGACGGCTGTGAACCAGGACAGATCATAGCACACCTGAGCCGCCATAAGAGAGATGAGACCTCTGGTATGCATTCACATTGACAAAAACAACTTCTTCTGCTATCTTATGCACATCTTTGAACTGCTTTACTGTGAATCAGTTGCAGCTTACATTCTTTTGCAATACATGTGAATGCATGTGTGTTTCAGGAACTGTTCTGAGTAAAGAAGACAAGGAGGTTCAAAGACAGAAGGAACTGAAGATGATGAAGGTTAAATATGGTCTTAAAGTAAGTTTTTATATCATGTACAAGCTCTTTTGGTGATGAATTATGTTTTAAAGCTCAAGTCAGGTGTGTTAATTTGGTTTGCTAATTGTGTGCTGCCCTCTTCTGGTCAGCAAGTAGACAATCACACTATTCCTGGGTGTTGCAAATTGCAAGCTATAACAGGTACAATATTTAACCACTAAAACAATGCTCCTGTCATCCAAGAAATCATGCTATGACAAGCATCACTATTATTATTGTCTACTCTGTCCAAGGGTTTATTTTAAATCATTAACGCCAAGTATTGAACATTGGCGCATAACTTCCTGCAATATTTGTGCTACTCAGTGGTTCTTGACTTTTTTTAACTTGAAGGCACCCTGTTGTCCAGCCAGTTTTTTTTGTTTTTTGTTTTTTTTTAAATGATCACTGGTATGCTATAATTTTTGTTAATATTTTTGGATCAGATTTTCTGTTTTCATTTTAATTTTAAAGTTTTAGTGGTTTTGTCATTTTTTATTTATTTTTTTTTTTCTGTATAGTTTTTATGTTTTATTTTATTTTGTTTTAGTTCTTTTAACTAAAACTAGATGAAAATGAGAAGTGTTGCTTTGGCAACTTGATGATTTAAAAAAAAAAAAAAAGTTTCAGTTAATGTTTATTTTATTTCAAGTAATGGAAATGTATTTTGTGGTTTTGGTTTTAGTTTTAGTTAACGATAATAACCCTGTGTCCAACACAATATTCAGTGACCCATCTCATATAGTCTAAAATATTAGTGATATTTCTGCTGTAATTGACAACTGCTTTTCAAACTTTCACCAAAAACTAAGCATATTAATATAATAAATTAATTAACCAGAATTCAGTTTGTGGTTTCAGGCATTTTGCATGTTCTTCAGTTCAGGGGAATGATTTCATATCTTGATTTTATATATTATTTAGCATTGAAATTTTTATTAGAGTTAGATTATTTATAAAATGAATGATACTTTATTACTTACAGGAAGCAACTGCTTAGTAACACCCTAGTAATAACCAATAAGTGTTTAAGTATTGTTACAATGCCATTGCTTTTTGGTGGTTGTTGTATTATATATTTCATAGGCATAATTCAGAAAATGTTCTTCATTTTGTTGTTGTTTTGTTTAAAGACGTTTATAATTTCAGCACTGCTATTGGTCTACTGGTTGTGACTTTAAAGGTGATATATATAATGCCTCTTTCACAAGATGTAATATAAGTCTCTGGTGTCTCCAGAATGTGTCTGTGAAGTTTCAGCTCAAAATACCCCACAGATCATTTCTTATAGCTTGTCAAATTCGCCTTTATTTGGGTGTGAGCAAAAACATGCCGTTTTTTGTGTGTGTCCCTTTAAATGCAAATGAGCTGCTGCTCCCGGCCCACTTTCTAGAAGAGGGCCGAGATTTAACAGCTCACGCTTCGGTTTCTCAACAACAACAAAGCTGGAGAATCTCACGCAGCCAAAATTATCATTGTCAGTAACGCTGTTCAACCTTACATTGCTCAAACCGGAGTCGGACACTGATGGAGAGATGCAGGAAGAAGTTACAACTTTTAGAATGAATCTGGACATTTCTGAATGGTTAGTGGATGAATTTATGTAGTTGCTGTGGAGTTGATTCAACTCATCGACTAGCTTGTGCCGTCATGTTAATCTTTTGTGCAAATCCAGCGTTGAATTGACCCTCGTTTGTGAAGCAGTCCGGTGTAAAATGACGGCATGGCAACAACACTCTACTACAACAACTCTTCCTCTTCTCTAAAGCAGCCCAACATGGCCTCACAGCCTTTGTTGCGTGTTCTCGGGGGCGGGGTTTATGTAAATTTTAGGGTTTGTGATGTCACCAGCCTGGGGAGAAGCTCGTTGTAGTCCTTAAAAAGTGATTCCTATAAAAGAAAATATCTCACTTTGCATTGAACTTTGAGTGTTGTAAATTTGCAGATGTTGTTTATGCTCAAACAGAAACATCAAGTTAAAATAGTGAAATCATAATAAAAGGATTCTTGTTTTACACGAAGACTTGCGTGTGTGTTTCAGAGCAGTGATTATGAGGAGCAGAAGGCCCTGAAGAACAGCAGGTATAAGGATAGAGCAGAAAACCGCCGGCAGACAGTCGGAAGCGAGGGAACGTTCCAGAGAGACGATGCTCCTGCTTCTGTTCATGTGTACGTAACCTTTTCAGTCAAACATTTACACCTGTAAACAGATCTGAACTGCAGTAGCGTTCTTGCATAACAAAATGGAATTTTAAAGATGCTTTTTCTCACCGTGTTTGTTTGTATATAGTGAAATCGGAGATGAGAATAAGGGTAGACAGATGCTGGAGAAGATGGGCTGGAAACGAGGAGAAGGACTCGGCAAGGACGGAGCTGGAATGAAGGATCCGGTAATATAATTTCTCCCCATTTGTTTACGCAGTGTCATGTACGCAAGCGCATGAGATTTACGCTTACTTCCCTTTGTGTGTGCGTCGTAGATTCAGCTGCATGTGCGCAAGGCCCAGTCTGGTCTTGGTTCTGGAGCTGCCGTGTCAGTAGAGGACGCCTCACTCGCCAGAACCAAAACCCAGAGGAACTGGGAACGTGCACGGGAACGCTTCTCTGGAGCCTGCCAGGCTGACTCCGCCCATCCTGAAACGAGCCAATCGCCTAAAGCCTGGGTCAAAAGTCAGGATACAGAGTGACTTCTTAGTGATAATTTGGTCTGATTCCGGGCATTATTTTGGTTAACTTTTTTTAATCATTTCAGTGGAAGACCTTATTCTTAAAAGGTTTGTAAATAGACATAAGTTTGTTTTAAAGATTGCTGGTTTTTTGTTTACAGTGAAATTCAATAATGATGAATATCTTGGACAAATAAACAATACAAAACAATACATGCTTTCCAGTTTATACATTTATATTAGTGTTCGCTATAAAATTAAATTGCTCTGTAAGATGCTTGCTAAAGGTTGCATATGTGCAAAAGGTTGCCATATAGTAGTCACGTTTTGTGGATCATGTTGTAGCAAAACTAGTTGTGCAACTGCTTTTATAGTCTTATAGTTTTGCTACTGCTGCTTGTCTACGGACAACAAATAATCAGTTACGGAATAGGAAACAAAAACCCATGTGTTGTTATTGTGAAGCAGTTACCTTGGTATCAACACATATTGGTCTACACATAAAGTGGTTGTGGCCAGTTTGTTTGTCTTTATTGTATCAACCTCATGTTTGCGTCACATCTCTGCTCAAAATCAAAAGAGAAAGCATTGCAAAAGGATATTTTTAGGCTAGAAGTTTGTTGCATTAGGACACTATTTTTCCCCAAATTCTCAATAACGTAATGGACCTTGATGTTTTACTTTTGGTGTTCTTTGTAATTCTCATTCTCAGTGGTGATTATCATCAGATCACCTGTTAAAACATGATGTTTATTAAAATAATAATAGTTATTGTTGTTATTATTAGCATTAGAATTAAAATCTTTATTATAAGCATTCCCAAAAATGTGTTTAAATTAGGAAACATATATGTTAACAATCATTGCCCTTATACTAAATTAAAACAAGCCAAAATGTCTGGAACAGTGTTATTTTAGTATCACTGATTTGTTATTATGGTTTTGTTAATATTTTGAATTAATTTTTTTATATTTTCTGTTTTAGTTAAAGGGTTAGTTCACCCAAAAATTAAAATTCTGTCATTTATTACTCACCCTCATGTCGTTCCACACCCGTAATTAAGATATTTTAGTTGAAATCCGATGGCTCAGTGAGGCCTTCATAGCCAGCAATGACATTTCATCTCTCAAGATCCATTAATGTACTAAAAACATTTTTAAATCAGTTCATGTGAGTACAGTGGTTCAATATTAATATTATAAATCGACGACAATATTTTTGGTACGCCAAAAAAACGAAATAACGACTTGTATAGTGATGGCCGATTCAAAATACTGCTTCAGGAAGCATCGGAGCATAAATGAATCAGTGTATCGAATCTGCTGTTCGGACCGTCAAAGTCACGTGATTTCAGCCGTTTGGCAGTTTGACGCGCGGTCCGAATCATGATTTGATAAGCTGATTCATAACGCTCCGATGCTTCCTGAAGCAGTGTTTTGAAATCGGCCATCACTATATAAGTCGTTATTTTGTTTTTTTGCCGCACCAAAAATATTCTCTTCGCTTTATAATATTAATATTGAACCACTGTACTCACATGAACTGATTTAGATGTGTTTTAGTACCTTTATGGATCTTGAGAAAGGAAATGTCACTGCTTCCTATGCAGGCCTCACAGAGTCATCAGATTTCAACAAAAAATATCTCAGTATCTCATCGGGTGTGAAACGGCATGAGGGTGAGTAATTAATGACAGAATTTTCATTTTTGGGTGAACTAACCCTTTAAAGTTTTAGTAATTTCGTTATGTGTTTGTCATTATTTTAATTTTTTTTTTGTTTTTAAATATGTAATTATGTTTTAGTTGTATTCAGTACTTCAACATAACGAAAATGAGAAATGTTGCCTTGGCAGCTACCTGCAAAAAATATATATTCTATTTTATTTCAAGTAATGAAAATGTTTTATGGCTTTGTTTTAGTTAGCAATAACTAAAGTCTGGAATCATGTAACAGTAATTGAGAATTACAAACAACTCGGCAAATAATCGGTAATTCTCCAAATTAATAAATGATCTTTATGAAAATTGTTTTTATATTATTTTGAGTTGAAATGTGACCGCGAGATTTCTCTTACTTCGCAGCAGAGCGCGCAGATCCGGCGGCGCTAGGACCGCGCAGTTGTCCGTTCTTGTTCGTGTGGGTGAAAAAGTTCAGAGAAACGTCGCCTACCTAAAACCTCAAAAACTTCCCAGACAGCTTTGCCTATCGATGTGATGTGGTGGAGAGAATGCTGTCAAAATGTGCTTTCCGCGAGGTTTTACCTCTAAATAGGCGGGATTTCATGTAACCGAACCTCTCAGGTTAGTTCGGACCGACAGAGATGAGCGCGAGCACACAGCTGCTGTCCAACGGACCAAGGAGAGAGGTGAGATTCACTTTGATCGCTTCGCAACCTTCGGATCCAACGTTTATAGGTTTCTTATAAAACACGGCTTAGCTTTTTATCTGGCTGTCGAAGGTCGTTTCATAACTATGTGTTTGTCGTTTTAAAAAGAGTAGTTTAACTAGATTAAGTTCAAGCAATGTGACCGTTTTGAAACGGCAACAGGGAATAACTCGACTCTGCATGTGAAAGAATCAGTTTATGAGAAGTTTAAATGGCTGAATAATTAATTTGACCTGTTCTGCTTAGTCCGTTAGTCTGTGCTCTTCATGACAGCTTTCAGTTCGTTCACAGTATGGGGGAGTGGGGTAAGTTGGGACACTTTAGGCAAAGAGAAGTGACAGAAATAGCACTAATAGGCTACACCCAAATATATTTCAGTTATTTGTTATCTACTGAAATAAAGGCAATAAAATATGTCTTGACTTGAAATTAAAGTCCCTATTTAGGGCCCTAAAAATATGACACTGCCAAAAAAAAAAAAAAAAGTGAAGTGAACTTGACCAGTGTTTAGGTTAAGTCACTGGGGAATGCTTGAGAAATGTGCATTTTAAATACAAATCTGAATATCTGGTCAGGATTATTAAAATGATTTATACAAATTTTTATACATCGGTGAATCACCAGCATAATATATTAAATATACAGAGACCAGAATACATTTGCTTTGACATAAAACTTATTTATTTGCCACGTAAAATGTCATGTAAATTAAATAATAAGTTAAGGTATTTAATGTACTATAAAAATGTAAATTTAATAATGTTTTTGGCAAAAAAAAAAAAAAAAAAAATGTTTATCAGCCTATTTAACCACAAGTAGCTTTGATTGGCTCTGTCTTAATATTATTGTGCATTTTCCTAGCATAAGGCTCTTTTAATTGTATGTGCAAATTAATAGTGGCTTAACGATGAGCATCGATCATTTTGCCCACCGTTTGTTCTTTAAAGTAGTTGTGTTTGTTCTTTCACTTCTCATTGCTGTCATTATTAGTAATTGAAGCGTTACGCGAATGTTACACTAAGTAAGCATTCCCGTTACATTCTACATGTTAAGTGTCAGGAGATTACAATTGCCGTCATTTCACCTGGACAGTAATTAAGTTCTCCAGCAGAGGGCGGTCATGGGTGGTTTGTGTATTATAGAGCAGAAGGTCAGGTCAACAGTCACATGCTGGGGTACGGTAGAAAGTTTTATTTCTTTGATAAAGGTGGGGTGTTGTAATCTGTTGAACTCCACAGGCTGCTGGAGAGATTAGGTGTTTTGTTTAAAGCAAAGATTACAGCAAATACCTCAGCCGAAGCTTCCAGCTACAACCCTTATAAGATATTTCAAAGGATAATTTTCACAGCTAATCTAATCCACATTTTTCATTTTGTAATTGCACTGTAGCGCTGTGCAATTCCATTAAGAATAGGTGATTAAAGCATACTTAACAATCACATTGACAGTTGATGCATAATGAATCTGCTACAAGCTGAAGAGGTGTAAAAATGTAGCATTGCAACCTGGGGAAAAAAAAAAAAAAATCACTTTTAATTGCTCTATTCAGCATGAGTTGACAACCTGAAGATTTCCCACTGGTTATATAAATGTTTAACCACTGCCTGTTTTATTACTGCCTTTGTATTTTTGATTTATACCTTGGTACTGGATGATTACCATATTTATATAACATGGCATTTACATGGTGTCTGATTTACTGTATTTTGTCCAGAAAACATTAATAACAACATGGTACATTTTTTGCAATGCAATGTCACGTGTTTTCTTTGAATGGACATTTTGGTAATAACTTAGTTTGTGTTTCATGGGGGGAAAGTCACATGAGTTTCGAGATATATAAGGGTGGGTAGATTTTTCAGTTTAAGTAAACAATCTGTGGAAGGCGTGACTCAATTGGACTGACCAAAAAATGTGTCTACAATAATTGCACTAAATAATTTTTTTAAAGACACAAATCATCTTCATTCAAAAATCTGTATGCACTACATGTAATTTGGGTATAGTGCAAAATTCAAACCATAGTAAAGCGCACTCCCTGTGAGTAGAATTTCCCGCTGGTTATGTAAATGTTTAACTGCTGTGTATTTAGTTTATCAGAATAGCGCATCTGAGAAATTATTGGCATTTCCAGAATATGCAATGTCAAACACAATTGCATTATGACTATTGATTATTTTGCATACATATGGATGGCACGTGTGCAGAGTGACTTGGGCCAAAAACATTTTTTCCCACCCAAGCAAGAATCTGTTAAGTAAACTCCAGTACGATAAAAGGTCACTTTAGTCCTATAAAATCATATGGGCTTATCAGTCATTTAAAGATGTTTGGAAGATTTTACAGCTTGGATCTGTAATATGCAAACATTTGGAAACCCAGATGTGCTATCACTGATCCTGGAGTCTTACACTGTACATTTTATGCATTTGGCATTTGCTGTAAGTGACTTATTACATTCATATTTTATTGGTTCATGCACTCTCTGGGAATTGAACCCTTGGCCATGCTCTACCATTCTAATCTTTGAAGAGCTTTGAAGTCATTATTTATTATGAAAGCTTGTTTACGCCACTAAATAAAAAAGGTAATTGCGACTTTTTATCTCACAATTCTGACTTTTTTTCCTCAGAATTGCGTGATATAAATTCAGAATTGGGAGATATAAAGTCACAATTCTAAAATTTTTTCTCGAAATTGTGAGTTTTTATTACGTAATTCTGACTTTCTCAGAATTGGGAGATATAACCTTGCAACTCTGAGAAAAAACATCAGTCTTTTCCTCTCACAGTTGAACATTATAACACACAGTTGCAAGTTTCTATCTCACAATTCTGAGAAAAAAAGTCAGAATTGCATGTTATAAAGTCAGAATTACGTGATTAAAAACTCTCAATTTCGAGAAAAAAGTCAGAATATGACTTTATATCTTGCAATTCTGAATTTATAACTCACAATTCTGACTTTATAACACGCAATTCTGACTTTATAACACTCAATTCTGACTTTATATCACTCAATTCTGACTTTATATCTCACAATTCTGACTTTATAACACGCAATTCTGACTTTATAACACTCAATTCTGACTTTATAACACGCAATTCTGACTTTATAACAAGCAATTCTGACTTTATAACAAGCATTTCTGACTTTATAACACTCAATTCTGACTTTATAACACGCAATTCTGACTTTATAACACGCAATTCTGACTTTATAACACTCAATTCTGACTTTATAACACGCAATTCTGACTTTATAACACTCAATTCTGACTTTATAACACGCAATTCTGACTTTATAACACGCAATTCTGACTTTATAACACTCAATTCTGACTTTATAACACGCAATTCTGACTTTATAACACTCAATTCTGACTTTATAACACTCAATTCTGACTTTATAACACGCAATTCTGACTTTATAACACGCAATTCTGACTTTATAACAAGCATTTCTGACTTTATAACACGCAATTCTGACTTTATAACACGCAATTCTGACTTTATAACACGCAATTCTGACTTTATAACACTCAATTCTGACTTTATAACATGCAATTCTGACTTTATAACACGCAATTCTGACTTTATAACACGCAATTCTGACTTTATAACACGCAATTCTGACTTTATATCTCACAATTCTGACTTTATAACACGCAATTCTGACTTTATAACACTCAATTCTGACTTTATAACACGCAATTCTGACTTTATAACAAGCAATTCTGACTTTATAACAAGCAATTCTGACTTTATATCACTCAATTCTGACTTTATATCACTCAATTCTGACTTTATAACACTCAATTCTGACTTTATATCACTCAATTCTGACTTTATATCACGCAATTCTGACTTTATAACAAGCAATTCTGACTTTATAACACGCAATTCTGACTTTATATCTCACAATTCTGACTTTATATCACGCAATTCTGACTTTATATCACTCAATTCTGACTTTATAACACGCAATTCTGACTTTATAACATGCAATTCTGACTTTATATCACTCAATTCTGACTTTATAACACGCAATTCTGACTTTATATCACGCAATTCTGACTTTATATCTCACAATTCTGACTTTATATCTCGCAATTCTGACTTTATATCACGCAATTCTGACTTTATATCACTCAATTCTGACTTTATAACACGCAATTCTGACTTTATATCACGCAATTCTGACTTTATAACAAGCGATTCTGACTTTATATCACTCAATTCTGACTTTATAACATGCAATTCTGACGTTATAACAAGCAATTCTGACTTTATATCACTCAATTCTGACTTTATATCACTCAATTCTGACTTTATATCACGCAATTCTGACTTTATAACACGCAATTCTGACTTTATAACAAGCAATTCTGACTTTATAACACGCAATTCTGACTTTATATCACGCAAGACTTTATATCACTCAATTCTGACTTTATAACACGCAATTCTGACTTTATAACAAGCAATTCTGACTTTATATCACTCAATTCTGACTTTATATCACTCAATTCTGACTTTATATCACGCAATTCTGACTTTATAACACTCAATTCTGACTTTATAACACGCAATTCTGACTTTATAACACGCAATTCTGACTTTATAACACTCAATTCTGACTTTATAACACGCAATTCTGACTTTATATCTCACAATTCTGACTTTATAACACGCAATTCTGACTTTATAACACGCAATTCTGACTTTATAACACTCAATTCTGACTTTATAACACGCAATTCTGACTTTATAACAAGCAATTCTGACTTTATAACAAGCAATTCTGACTTTATATCACTCAATTCTGACTTTATATCACTCAATTCTGACTTTATAACACTCAATTCTGACTTTATATCACTCAATTCTGACTTTATATCACGCAATTCTGACTTTATAACAAGCAATTCTGACTTTATAACACGCAATTCTGACTTTATATCTCACAATTCTGACTTTATATCACGCAATTCTGACTTTATATCACTCAATTCTGACTTTATAACACGCAATTCTGACTTTATAACATGCAATTCTGACTTTATAACAACGATTCTGACTTTATATCACTCAATTCTGACTTTATAACATGCAATTCTGACGTTATAACAAGCAATTCTGACTTTATATCACTCAATTCTGACTTTATATCACTCAATTCTGACTTTATAACACGCAATTCTGACTTTATATCACGCAATTCTGACTTTATAACACGCAATTCTGACTTTATAACAAGCAATTCTGACTTTATAACACGCAATTCTGACTTTATATCACGCAAGACTTTATATCACTCAATTCTGACTTTATATCACGCAAGACTTTATATCACTCAATTCTGACTTTATAACACGCAATTCTGACTTTATAACAAGCAATTCTGACTTTATATCACTCAATTCTGACTTTATATCACGCAGTTCTGACTTTATATCACTCAATTCTGACTTTATAGCACTCAATTCTGACTTTATATCACTCAATTCTGACTTTATATCACGCAATTCTGACTTTATAACAAGCAATTTTGACTTTATAACACGCAATTCTGACTTTATAACAAGCAATTCTGACTTTATAACGCAATTCTGACTTTATATCACGCAATTCTGACTTTATATCACGCAATTCTGACTTTATAACACGCAATTCTGACTTTATATCACTCAATTCTGATTTTATAACACGCAATTCTGACTTTATAACACGCAATTCTGACTTTATATCTCACAATTCTGACTTTATATCACGCAATTCTGACTTTATATCACTCAATTCTGACTTTATAACACGCAATTCTGACTTTATAA
Organism: Megalobrama amblycephala; assembly: GCF_018812025.1. Classification (NCBI taxonomy): domain Eukaryota; kingdom Metazoa; phylum Chordata; class Actinopteri; order Cypriniformes; family Xenocyprididae; genus Megalobrama; species Megalobrama amblycephala. The sequence goes on along the minus strand of NC_063061.1, from coordinate 30,692,984 downwards.
CATGCAATTCTGACTTTATATCACTCAATTCTGACTTTATAACACGCAATTCTGACTTTATATCACGCAATTCTGACTTTATATCTCACAATTCTGACTTTATATCTCGCAATTCTGACTTTATATCACGCAATTCTGACTTTATATCACTCAATTCTGACTTTATAACACGCAATTCTGACTTTATATCACGCAATTCTGACTTTATAACAAGCGATTCTGACTTTATATCACTCAATTCTGACTTTATAACATGCAATTCTGACGTTATAACAAGCAATTCTGACTTTATATCACTCAATTCTGACTTTATATCACTCAATTCTGACTTTATAACACGCAATTCTGACTTTATATCACGCAAGACTTTATATCACTCAATTCTGACTTTATAACACGCAATTCTGACTTTATAACAAGCAATTCTGACTTTATATCACTCAATTCTGACTTTATATCACTCAATTCTGACTTTATATCACGCAATTCTGACTTTATAACACTCAATTCTGACTTTATAACACGCAATTCTGACTTTATATCATGTAATTCTGTATTTATAAATCGCAATAGTGAGTTTATATCGCAATTCTAAGAAAAGTCTGAATTGTGAGATATAAACACACAATTGTGAGGAAAAAAGTCACAATTACCTTTTTTATTTTAATTTCATGGCAGAAACAAGCTTCCATAGTTTATGAACATTCAGAATGTTCAAAGCATTTTTGATGAGTCAATGTGAAGGTCAATTGCATGATCTTTTTTAGTGATAGACCTAAAGTATGGCCTTTTTTAAATTATCGTCTGATAAGCGTGCCCACTTGAGTTGTATTTCCTCCAGCTGCATGGATTTATAACATATTTTCTGTTTCTTTTTGAGTGAATTATAAATAAATATTGTGTGAAGAACCTTTTAATATCCATGGAAGCTTTTAAATGCACAAAAGCTTCTTTTGTGGAAAAAGGTTCTTTAGATTATTAAAATGGATCTTTCAAGAGCTGTTCACTGAAAGATTCTTCAATGGCACACAATTTTCTATTACATTGCTGTGAAAACCCATTTTTGGAACTTTTATTTTCAGGACTTGTAAGTGTTAAGCAACATTGCATACTTTAATTGCTTTCATTCAATTATATCTGCATTTATCGGCCACCCTGCTGTCCAGATATCTCCATGGTATCATTTGTTGAGTCAATCACTAGTCTTGTTTGTGCATTTGCATGCTATTAAATGGGATTAGTCATGAATATCAGTGTCTCTCTGCTCAAGTTCATCGTCTAAACTCTGCAAACAGCAAAAGATGAATCCAGCATTATTCCAGACTGAATTAATAGGCAGACAGAGAGAGAGAGAGAGAGAGAGAGAGTGTGTGTGTGTGTGTGTGTGTGTGTGTGTGTGTGTGTGTGTGTGTGTGTGTGTGTGTGTGTGTGTTTCATGGGAAGAGGGAGTCATTGATGTTCGTGTCTGTCACTGATGACGCTCGTGTGTCTTAAAGGACCATAAGTTAAGTTTGAGACATATTCTGGGAGTCTGATACTTTGCGCCTGTTATTTAAGAGCCCCGGCGTCGTGATGAACATACAGATTATCAATACCGAGAGAAAATGGATCGTATCGAGCAGCCTGAACCTGTAGTCTCTTACGCCGAGGTGAAATGAGGGTGTAATTTAATTTATCCAAAATGTGTCATGGCACAAGCGCAACGGGCTCACGGTTGGACAGCCGAGGTGTCATTGATCTGATCTGATATGATCACTGATAAATAACGCGGCGAGATGGATCTCCTCTACGTTTTTTCCTTGACGCGCGCGGGAGGCAGGCGGAACTGAGCAGCGCGAACATCGGCCAATGTACCGGGGGAACGGCGGCGTGACAGCGGCCCGGCAGCGGCAGCGGCGGCGGCGGCGGCGGTCTTGAGATCAGTTCCTCCGGGTTTTACGCAGCGAGGCGCGGGGAACGATGGGCTGCGCTCCCAGCATCCACGTCTCGCAGAGCGGGGTGATCTACTGCCGCGACTCGGACGAGTCCAACTCGCCGCACCAGACCACCACCATCTCGCAGGGCACGGCGACCACCCTGCACGGCCTCTTCATCAAGACCGACGCGGCGGACACCATCCCCTCCGTGATCGCGTACCAGAGCAGGCACACACGGACCAGCTCTCATCGGGAGCGGAAAGAGAACAGCGGCGGACACATGTGCACAGAGGCCGAGACTCAAACCAGCAGAACCAGCGTCAAGGTACGAGGAATGAATGAATGGCAAAATTTTAGATCTTTATCTCGCATTATTTATTTCCACCATCTTGTCATTCATTCAGTGTTTTAGTGTCATTCCTGCATGTTGTTGTGAATCATCAGCTGGATGCTTATTGCTGCCATATGCTTATTGTTTGATGTTTATGGATTACACTTCCTATACTGTACAAATGTAGGTTAAGTGAATGAGTTTTGCTCATTCTCAAACTTCAAACAGGTGGGAGCCAGAATTTTTGCCCTGTGGATGTGATTTTAAGGGGCATTATTTACCTTTATGCGGTAAACCACATCATGCCATCTATTTATGTCAAATATTTCAATTGAATCAGTGTATTGATGAACAGTTGTTGCTGTTGCTTATGTAATGAATATTAAATATAAAGTAGATATTGTTGATGTGCCAGATGTTGTAATCTGTTGCTGGTGTTTACATGACTGGCTGATCTCTCAGCAGCAGTCAGAGCAGATTTTGATCTAAAGATGGATGATAATGTCACTATGGTGTGTGCAGAGGCACTAAACCCATTTAGGTATTGAATATTATATCAAATGTTAGATAACAGATAAAAAGGAGGAAAGTATGTGGAGCATTTTTGCTCTGAACCCTTATGTTTTTGACCCTGCTGGGAGCTGATGTGTGGGAACATAGTTTGTATACCATGATGGTCCTTATAGCAGGTATGTTCAACTGGTGGGTCGCAACTAAAAATGGCCCTCAGGTTTGTTTTGATATAGTCACATTTACATTTATGAATTTGGCAGACCTAAAATGCATTCAAGGTATACAGTTTCATAATTTCAGTAACTGTTCATGCTTCCCTGGGAATCGAACCCATGACCTTGGTGTTGCTAGCATCATGCTCTACAGTAAAAGGTATATGCTAATGGTCAGCAGAGAAGAAAACAAGTTACATAAAATGCAACTAACAACATCATTTTTTTATGACAGTGAAATATTAACTCATGGTAGCTTTTCAAATTTATATAGGACGGAGAAAACACATTTAGTTTTTTTTACTTCAAAGGCAGTGCGTCCAGTCAAACTGCTTTAGTTTGGTATGAAAATACAGCACTGTATTTTCAAATGCCAAATGTTCATTTGTTATATTAGTTTATTTAATCCTTTTATGCACCTTTATACACCTTTCAAACTCATTAAATGTCCTGCATCTGTGAACATGACGCATGTAATTTCCGCACTGCAAAACCACACTGTAAAAAATAATTGTTGGTTTAACTTAAAAAAGTAAGTTACCTGGTTGCCTTAATTTTGAGTTCATTGAAATTAAAAATTTGAGTTAATACAATGAAGACGATTGGTTTAATCAACAGAAACTCAAAATATTATGTTATCTGAACCACATTAATTATCTAAGTTGATTTGACAAAAGAAAAAATGTTGTGATAACAAATCATGAAAATAATCATTTTTTACAGTGTATCAGTTTTGCTCTACCTTATGTAGTAGATTTATTTTAATGTGTGCCTGGTTCGGATCACAGCCTTTGTATTAAACGAGTCAGACCGGATTTATCGAACAGGACCATGCATGCTAATAAAATTTGGCATATTGTTTTATGTTTGATTTTATGGACGTTTTTGTTGACATTTTACATGATAAACAATTTTGTTACTGATTTGGGTCACCAGGCAATTAAAGTAAAATCTGGGTCTCGATTTTATGTGAATCGTGTAGATCTGAAGAGGAGGGAGGGGGTGGCACGACAGATCGTTGTCGCGGTTCAGTTCAACCCATCATCTTTGCGGCTTTACTAGTTACAACACGAAATAACCATGAATGAACATCCGAAGGCATGTTGAAAGATACAGTACAACTTACCGTGTAATCGATAAATCAGTGTTCACCCACGGAAAGGCATCAATAAAACAGCTTGTGTTTACCTCACATTTACTTTAGAAAAGCCATTCAATGTCTAAAAACTCATTAGTCAGCTACAAAAATGAACTTAGAGAGGAGCATTTTGCTAAATATAGTAGTCAACATTTGAAGTAGATCAAAAAAGTTAATCAAAGATGTCCTAAGAAGAAGGTTTTGATCCACTTCAAATTATGAATGCTGTAAATTATCCCAAGCTTTACTCACCCTCAAGCCATCCTAAGTGTATATGACTTTCTTCTTTCTGACAGAATCTGAGATATTTTAATAAATATCCTGATGCATCCAAGCTTTATAATGGCAGTGAACAGGGGTCACGAGTATGAGCTGAAGAAAGTGCTTCCATCCATCATAAACATACTCGGCTCCAGGGAGTTAATAAAGGCCTTCTGAAGCGAAGCAATGTGTCTGTGTAGGAAAATATCTAGCTTCCACCAGACCGCCTTCCGTATTCAACATACAAAGAAAGTGTAAAACTTTTCCAGTTCAAAAAGCTTATGCTACGTCCTACGCCATCCCTATTCAACTTTAGCCAGTTTACACTTTCTTGGTAACTTGAGTATGGAAGGCGGTCTGACGGAAGCTACATATTTTACTAAAAATGTTCTCCTGGGGGAGGATGTCTCCAGATCCCCCTACAAAAATTTTGTTCGTAAACATGTCGTCTTTTTCATCTCTTTTGAGCTACATACAGTGAGCCCTCCTACACTATAGTATTTTTTTGCAAGGCTAGACTCTTCACCATCTGCTTCAGAGTGCTTGAATGTAGCATTGAGATTTATTGTTGAAAAATGTATCTTTATTTTTTGTCTCTTTCTGGGATATCTTTCCTTTACAGTTTGCTTACATTCTGGAGATGATGTTGGAAGGCTGTTGACCGGAACGCCGTAATTCCTGCCATGTTTAGAATGACCATCAGCCTTATCTGAGTTAAAGTGTTTACAGTCAGATCGCATGTAGAATATTAGAAACGTTCTCACACTGCAGGTGAGCGCACTCTCTTAGACCTGTAATAAACACACACTTTTTTGTTAGTTTTGTCGAAGAATGATTACATTTTTCCTGTCAGAGAATGATAAAATCATGGTCAGCGGTTTACTTGGACTGATTCGTCCAAATAAAACCTGCCAAATCAATGGGATTTTAAAACCAGCCAAATCGATGGTATTTGTGTTACGCAACACAAATCAATTACTAATGTAATTTTAAAATCCTACAAGGACAGTTTATAGATCTGTGGATAGATTTATATAATGACTTTTAGAGGGCACTTTGTGTGTGTGGCCAGCTGTATTTTGGTCATCTGTCAGTATGAAAGGAGACGTAGCGATTTTGGTACACTCTGCTAGACTGGCGAGAAACTCAATGATGCCATTGAAGTGCGTGTAACTCTGTACGGCTCTCTATCACTCACACACATTCTCATTGTGTTGACAGCAACAGAGCCGATATCAGTGAATTGAATTGAATATGCGTGTGAGAGAGCGGTCCTGCTCACTTCTGTGTGTCTGTGCATCTCAACGTCTTTGCAAGAGATAGAGGCCCTGTGTTAAAGAAAGAGCGATTTTGTGTTTCTTTGTATGCATTTGTGTGTGTTCAGGCCACTGAGTTTGTTTACCCCTCTGGCTGTGAGCTCTGCACGGTGTGAACTATCACATGCAAAAAGGCTGATGAATCTCAGACCAGATACACACACATGGTTAGAGTGAGGCATCGCGGCAAGAGATGCCCTGAGACATGTAGCAGGGCATCCGCGGTCTCGACTGACATAGGGACAAATCACTGTCACAATGTAGCCTAACGCAAAGTACAATCTGATTGGCCGCGGCTTCCCTCGGGAGGTCAGGAACATTTAGATAACAGCATGAAATCTCTCCCCGCTGATAAGTGCCATCCTACAGCGTCTGTCCCATGAGTTTTCATCATCTACTTATAGCAGAATTCTTTGCGTTTGCTAACAGGGGACACATTAGGACACATTTGTACCAAATAAAGATGAAGATATGAATCTATCCCTCAGATGGCTGCTTTTATTTATCTCTGTAGTAGTAATGCAGTGACGTTATTCTCCAGCGTATCTGAAGATGTTCTGTCCTCTCCATTAGAAAAAGATCATGTGTCCTGTGTAAACCCCAGAAGGTTTTCAGTAAATGAGCATTTAAAAAAAATTTGGTGACAAATTTTGTCCATCTTGTAAAAAATGACAAAAGCAGTGTTAATTGATTATAAAATCACATAATATCACTGTGAACACTCAATAAAACTTCAAAATTAATTATATCTCCATTGTTTTTTTTTGCACTTTTAAAAACCTTATTCCTCAGTGACCCATATATATATATATATATATATATATATATACACTAGATATCAGCATTTACTTTTTATCATTCAAAAATAAATTACATTTTAAAATATATTCAAATAGAAGACAGTTATTTTAAATTGTAATAATATTTCACAATTGTACCATTATTACTCTATTTTTGAATAAGATACTTTAAAAATATCCCAAAAAAAAAATCTTACCCACCCCAAACTTGAATGGTAGTACACATACTATAATTTAATTTCAGTAAATAGTATGCACATAATATTTGTACAGTTCACCATAAACTAAAATGATATATTGATAAAATAAGGCTGTAGATGGAACTGATTCATTGGGGGCAGACAAGAAAATAGCCAATACTGTCTAATTTATCAGCTTGGCTGATATCTATTTTTACCAGATCCAGAGAAAGCTGTTTTATTCTAATAAGAGTAGAGTAAAATAAAATATTGCTTCATGATGGCTTTCATTGTCAGAACCAATCATAAGACATGTACACAAGGTTAACATGATACACAAGATCATTTTCCTGTCATGCTCTGAGGTTGTGACCTCAGATTCCCCATACCATGACTGATAGCATTGACTAGCTTGATTATGGTGCATCTGCTACATGTGTGGGATACTGCTGTCGGTTCTAGTATGAAAATTACTAACTGGTGCCAAATAGTGAGTTTTTCAGGTTTGACAGGAAACTAAAATTAGACATTTTTTCTCTGTTTGTTCACGTGTGAGTGCTTTCCTTTCATTTCTGTGTGTGTGTGTGTGTGTGTGTGTGTGTGTGAAGTTGTGTTACAGACTGTGTTCTCTCAGTCAGCGAGAGCAACAGAACTCCAAAGTAGTCCATGATGGTGGCATTAGTAACGTTGTTTATCATCTGGGAGTTTTTTGTAAACACTTGAAAGCATCGTGGGAGTATGTAGGGTCTTACAGGATGGGAACAGATTGTTTGAAATATGTTTAAATGTGAAACATTCTGGTTTACAAGCTGGACGCACAAAGAGGAGCTCTGCTAACAGACAGCAAGAGCTATAATGTTGAGTTTATTCGTTTTATTAGGATGCAAGATTGGTGGAGATGCTCTGAAACTTTACTTTCCCAAGCTACAAGCTACTCTTTAAACTCAAAAAAAAAAAAAAAAAAAAAAACATATGATTTTTTTATCATATGTTATATCCGCGGGCGCCACGGATAACCCGTGGGTCAGGTGATAAAAAATAACATTCAATTAATTACGGGTGGGTCGCGGGCAGATGAGAGATAAACCATGAATGTGTTGATTTTAATAAAGACACAAACTCTCATTTTACGGTAAGACGCAATGAACGTGCATCATGCTTACTTTCGTTTTCAAAAACAATAAAGGGAAAACCAATAAAGAAAAACATTTGCTGAGAGCAACACCTAGTGGACATTATAGAACACAAAGGAAGAAAATGTACATGAGATATTGCTTAATAGCTTAATACTTATTGTAATTTTTCGTCAGGCACTAATTTGCAGACGCAATTGTGGGGTTCACCTGTTAAGCAGCAATGAAGGCACAACAAATCCGTGAGAAATTAAAAAAAAAAAGGAGAACTAATCAAGTGTTGGGTATGTGATATGTGACGGCATCACTAACAGCTAATAATGTGTTGCTAATGTTACACAAACCATATTCCCATTTGCAAGTCCGGCAGCTGTCTTCTAAAAATCAGTATCCTTAGAAATGCTTTAAACAACTCAGAACGTCAGTGGAGAAAGGCATATAGTTCATCATAACATTGTAATATACATCATAAACCTGCTATATTGCTAAATCTACCAAAAATATACCGGGATAACCTTCTCTTGAGACTCCCCTGCATTAGATTGGTCATTGTTAATGATATGCTAAAGCCCGCCGACGCATGACGTGATTGGTTACAAGGTAGTTTGTGACGTCACAGACACCAACGATTTCAAACTGCGTTTTTGAAACTGTATTTAGATCACTGCAGTTTTAAATAGAAAATACTCAGCAATGGCACTGACTTATGAATTTGCACATGGTTTGTCTTAAAGCACATAAAAAGAATATAAAAACACCACATATAGACATATAAACAACATTAATACTTGACTTTCACCACAGGGGGACTTTAAAAATAACATTTCTCCCAAATACAGTTATGGTGATGTATTTGATTTGTGACACTGAGGTGTCACTAGGATATTGGTTTTGCTGTAGTGTTGACGTTAACACAAGTCATAACTGCTACCCACAGCTAAAGAATCACGAACCTCTCATTTTTATCACATATTCCCACTTACAATTTATTACTCTGTCTGTGTCATCAGACATCTTATTGTGCCTGTTTATCTACTAATGACCATCCGTTTCTCCCTCAACCAGCATCTCTCTCTCCCTCTCTCCTCCCCCTCTGTCTCATTCTCTCGGTCAGTTTTTAAAGGGATAGTTCACCCAAAAAAGAAAATTTGATGTTTATCTGCTTACCCCCAGGGCATCCAAGATGTATGTGACTTTGTTTCTTCAGTAGAACACAAATGATGATTTTTAATTCCAACTGTTGCTGTCTGTCAGTCATATAATGCATGTCAAAGGAAACACAATCTATAAGAGTAAAAAAAAACACACAGATAAATCCAAATTAAACCCTGCGGCTCGTGACGACACATTGATGTCCTAAGACACAAAACGATTGGTTTGTGCGAGAAACCGAACAGTATTTATATAATTTTTTACCTCTAACACACCACTATGTCCAACTGCATTGCGCACGGCATCCGGTGCATGAGGTGTGTACGCGCTCTGGCGTAGTTTAAAGGATTAATCCACTTTCAAATAAAATTTTCCTGACAATTTACTCACCCCCATGTCATACAAGATGTTCATGTCTTTCTTTCTTCGGTCGAAAAGAAATTAAGGTTTTTGATGAAAATTCCAGGATTATTCTCCTTATAGTGGACTTCAATGGCCTCCATATGGCTGAAGGTCAAAATGACAGTTTCAGTGCAGCTTCAAAGGGCTTTAAACGATACCAGATGAGGAATGAGGGTCTTATCTAGCGAAACGATCTGTCATTTTCTACAAAAATGCAAATGTTTATAATTTATAGACAAAAAATGATCACCCTGCATGTGCTTCTGCTTTCTGTATTCTTCAAAAAGCTTATGCTGTATGTCCTACCCTTTCCTATTCTACTTACGGAAAAAACGGAACTGGCGCCGCGTTCGTTCCGTAAGTTGAATAAGGTCATTATGATGTAGAAAAAGCAACACATTTTAGTACAGGTATTTTGCGCCAAATTCCCAGGAGGTGACTATTTCGTTCTCATGAAGACATGGGATAAACGTTGCTTTATTCACAAATATTTTATGTGATATTCCAAGTTAAATTCGCATCTTTGGATAGATAGCTACAGACTGGATTAGAAAATTCTCTTTGTGAGTTGCAATTACATACAACTGGAAAGTCATGAAAAGGTCACTATGAAGGGATAAACTTGATCTAATTTGTATGATTTATAGTTTTACAACAGATAGATTAGACATATTCTTATATACCATTGTGAAGATTTATAGATTTTGTTGTTTACTTTCGGTGTATATGGCTTGAAGTGAATTTGTGTACATCTTGACCTCTTCTGGTTGCCTTAGCTGTGCATGTTGAGTTACAACTTCAGGAAGATGAACTGATTAGTCACTCAGCTGGCAAGTTGTATATTCATAGATAACACTCTGTTTTATGAGGTTATTTATAGCCCAGTTTAGAGGAACTCACGAGAGAAAACTCTCGTTTTACACCAGTATTGACACTTTGAATTATATCTGTATCGGGAAGCTCTTATCAGTGGTTATTGAATGATAGATATTCAGTTCATAAACCGCTTTGTTTGTGGTCTTATTTTTGTGAATATTTCATGTATTTACTATTTACAATGAAAAAATAAGCACGATTGGCTCAGGGGAAAAATGTAGCTGCTGAACATGATTAGGGGATCTTGAAGTAACAATTTGAAAGTAAACAAGAAAAAAGTCATCTAAAAACTTTGACAATGTTGCACATTCCAGCATGATGTGATTTTTAAGTATTTATTTTTTCAACCCAAATTGATTCATAGTTACTTTGCGTTTCACAGTCCTCAGTTTGTCCTTCAGAGAGCATGTATGTCTTGTTGAAATGCTGAAAAATGTTTCAGACTTGCCAATTATATCATGTTTTAATATAGCCTGTGCTAATGAGCTTTTTTTTTTGTGCTCACATAACCTGTCATTTACTTCAGTCTGTTTCTGCAGTGGCAAATGTATTTTATATCCTTCACTAAGGCATTTTTGAATGTGGCATTGACATATTAGGTGGGCATTATCGCATTTTTTCAGGGTATTTTTTCAGCAACTTATTGCTTGTGCACACATAACATACAAGAAACAAGGCACACTATGTAAGTTTGGCCGCTAGCTGTCACTTATTCAAAACCAATAACACAGGCATAGCTTGATGGCGCCATGAACGAGCGTGGAATCATGAGAGTTGAAAGCAATCCAAGGGGATTTAGGCAGAAAAACCCTCTATGGACACATTAGACTTCTTCCATGAAATGCAAGAACACTGCAAATGAAAGAAATTTTTTTATATATATATAAATAATACAATATAAATAAACAGTCTGTAATAAAATACAAACAAATAAACTACAAGCAATAGCACAATTACACACAATAGAACAAAGATGCAAATTAAAGGAACAGTGCTTTTTGGGGTTTTCAGGAAGATCTAACAGTAGTTTATGTACACAAATTGAATAAAGTAATCTAGTCTTCACTGTATAAAATTCATATAGACAAATCCTTATTAAAGTTACAAAAGTCATTCAGTCAAGAGCATTAAGTGATTTTTTTGCAGTGAGTTTGTTGTTTGATTAACATTAAAAACACAGACAGTAGCAGGAATATTAGGCTGCTGTCACTTTAAGTCATAATGCACGGATCCAACACACTAATACTGTTAAACAGGTCTTGTCTTTCTCGAACGCTTACGTTCACTTGACATAACCGACTATATTTACTATAGTACTATAGGATAATAAAATTAATAAAGGCCTTTTGAAGTGAAGCGATGTGTTTTTGTAAGAAAAATATCCATATTTAAAACTTTATAAATTCAAATAACAAGCTTCCAATGGACGACCGTACGCATACTGCGCAAGTCGACTTGCGCCAAATGAGTAACCCCTGACGCAGTGTATGACGTAGGATGTAGCAGTATCATAAGTTTAGACGCCTCTCATGGTTTAAACAAATAGGGCTGGACAACAAACTCAAGCTTCTCTTCTCTTATTTCAAAATCCTCTGAAATTTCTCTTTAAAAACTCTCATTTTAGACTTCTAATTCGTGACCGGCGTTTTGTTTTGCTCTATCATCTGTGTTTCCGCGCTCATCATTATGTCATGCGTTGGGTTAGAGGTCTCTCTTGCACCGCAAATCCATGCGTACGGCTGTCTACTGGAAGCTAGTTATTATAGTTAATAAAGTTTTTAAAAAAAGTTGTTCATCTGAAAGAACTAAGAAGATAGTCATATACACCTATGGCTTGAGGTTGAGTAAATCATGGGATCGTTTTCATTTTGGGGTGAACTAACTAACCCTTTAACAATTTTACATTTGATTTTTGCTTCAGAACAGGTAAACAACAGTTTCTAACTGTGCAGTATACTATTTTTCATATCAAATATCATAACAAATAATCTTTAAAAAGCTTGGTAAAGAGGAGTTAACTGTGGTCACCATGTAAAGAACTATGGTAACTTGCCGTAAGAGATGTTCTTGTTGTGTTGGCTACACGCAAATCTATTTGACCTTTTTGTTGGTGTCAGTGAGTGAAGACTTTAAAGAGATCTTTGAATGATTGCCTAATGACCCTGTACTGATGGACACCACTGATAAAAGCAGCACACTGCATCACACGCGGTCTTAAGATCGCAGTCATACACTTGCATACATTGTGTGTGTGTATATGTGTGTGTGTGTGCATGCATGTGCGTGTGTGTGTGTGTGTGTGTTCACTTAGCTACACTCTGTAGCCAAATTTGTCCACAGAAGAAGTGAGCTAAATTTGACAAAACTGTCCTTTGGAGACTTACAGAGACATCTTCAATTGGAAAACATACATTCATATAATTTATAAATAAGTTATAGATAGATACATACATACATACCCCTTGCTAGTACCGGGTTAGAGCCCCTTTTGCCTTTCGAACTGCCCTAATTCTTCAGTGGCATAGATTCAACAAGGTGCTGAAAAGCGTCCTCTGAGATTTGGGTCTATATTGACATAATAGCATCACACAATTGCTGTTGATACAAGGCAGGATGGAGCCATGCTTTTATGTTGTTCACCCCAAATTCTGACCCTACCGTCTGAATGCTGCAGCAGAAATTGAGACTCATCAGACCAGGCGACTTTTTTCCCAATCTTCTATTGTCCTTCTGTTGCCTTTCTATCAGCTCAAACCAGTCTGGCCATTCTCCTCTGACCTCTGGCATCAACAAGGCATTTTTTGCCCACAGAACTGCCACTCACTGGATAGTTTTTCTTTTTCAGACCATTCTCTGCAAATCCTAGAGATGGTTGTGTGTGAAAATCCCAGTAGAACAGCAGTTTCTGAAATAATCAGACCAGACCAACAACCATGCCACATTCAAAGTTTTCAAAGTCACTTAAATCACCTTTCTTCCCCATTCTGATGCTCAGTTTGAACTTCAATAGTTCTTGACCATGTCTACATGCATAAATATATTGAGTTGCTGCCATTTGATTGACTGGTATATATATATATATATATATATATATATATATATATATATATATATATATATATATACTGTAACTTTTGGTTTTAGTAAACTTAACTTAATTTACTGTGTTTATCCAACTGATTTTTCCAGTGTATTTGATCTGATAAAATGAAACACTTCTCAAAATCTCATGAAAATAAGGAGAAAAAATGTAAGGAGTTGAGGGTTTTTTTTTTTACAGTGTGTGTATATATTAATATTTTTTATATATTTTACATATTTCTTTTTCTAGGGTTATTGAGTAGTATGATGAGCTTTATACATGAAATAAAAGTCTCTAACTTGCACCCATTAAGATACGTAAAATGTATGGAGTGTAGCACATAGAATATGATGGGTTGGTGGTATTAAACAAAAACAAACTGACAACACATATAACATATTTTTAGATCGACCATTTATAGCTTTTCTTATATAAGGTTAAGTATAATTTAAAATGCATTAATTTGTGTCACCTTAAAATACAAAACATTACATAAAAATATATATATACTAAAAAGTAGGACGCTTGCAACAAGATGAGATAACTTTTTCGTGGTTATTGTTCAAAATGTCCAAAGCTAAAGCTAAGCATGTTAAAGCGCCATTGTTATAAATAATATATTAATATATACTTTTTCTTAAATAAAAAAACTTGTATTGTCCACCTCAAGTTTGCACCCATGAGAATGTGATTTGATTCTTCCATCTTCAAGTCAATCTACCGTGTGATTCCTCTGAGGTAATAGGACAGAAACACTATCTAGGTGATATCTTATGTAACACGTGATAAGAAAATCTGAATCAATAAAGCAGCAGTGCTGCTTGCCTACTGTCATCTGGGGGTTCTAAATATAGCGGGGATCATATTTTATCGTGACCCCATACTCTGTGAAGGAAGGCCTTTGTTCTGTATGTGGTTTTATGTCTCTCGGTGTGTGTGTGTGTGTGTTCGTTGTCCTCAATAAAAGCACATGACTGAGTCAAAACACACACAATGTGCTGGGAAGAGGAACACACCAGGAGAGAAATAGAGAGAGAGACTCGGGATGCTTGAAAATACAAGAGATGAAAGAGTTTAAAATAAGATTAAGATGACAAAAGAGACTTCTTAATCAAAAGAATAAAAACTTTTGAACAGTAGTGGACACTTTATTTTATAGCTACTTTGTTTTGTAGATGTTGATATTGTCATCAGCTATTAAAACTGACTACTGCATATCATTGCCTAGATTTGCTCTACATTGGTCTGGATATTAACACTTTTTATAATGTCACATCTCTAGAAATGGCCCTTAGAGATATTTATCATGGTAACCATAGATTCCGCCAAGATACCTCCATTCACTCACTCCAATAGTTTGTACCACAATAAAATCTTAATATTAGCCACCAATGTCCTTAATAAAATTGAATTGCTTAACTGGTTGCATCCTAAATCTAGAAGACAATTTCATTGGTTTCTGTTTATTTTTAAATGTGTTTATTTTGATTGACCTTTTTATTTGAAATAGTTTTTGATTCCATATAGATCTTCTTATTCACTTATGCAATATCCTTTTTTTCTTGCTCCTAACATTTTCAGGGAAGTTGGTCGCAGGTCATTTCAGTATAAAGCTTCTTTTGTTTGGAATAATCTTCCTCTTTCTTTGAGATCTTTTACCTCTTTTAATCGCTTTAGGCTATCTTTATTTTCTCATCTTAAAATAACTTGAATTTGAGGATTTTCTGTTAATAATTGGTCTAATGTGGATGTTACTGATGTATGATGTTGAGTTCTTGTAATTCAGTTTTCGTTTGTGGGGGACAGGTTGAGCATTTCATTTGTTTTGTATATTTGTAGTGTGTATATTTTTGTGAATTTGTTTTGTTTGTGTTGAAATATTCTGTTTATGTGTTTTTAGGACCCCCTTGAAAATGAGATGTTACATCTCAAGGGG
This sequence comes from Megalobrama amblycephala, assembly GCF_018812025.1. Lineage (NCBI taxonomy): Eukaryota > Metazoa > Chordata > Actinopteri > Cypriniformes > Xenocyprididae > Megalobrama > Megalobrama amblycephala. The sequence continues at coordinate 30,677,737 of NC_063061.1, read as the reverse complement.
CTTTCCTCTCAATAAATTCAAATAAAATAAGTTCAATAAGAGTCACTAAGGAGTCCTCTATTCATTGATTTAAGTTTTATATTTATAACTGTGGTAAATTTGGCAGAAATCATAGGATCAGGTTGGAGGTCCTTGACAGTGATAGTCAGATACTTCAAAGATTAGTTTCTAAAGACCTCAGATGAGCCCAGAATTCATTCAGCACCTCTGTTTTAGTGTCAGAAATCATGTGTGTGTGTGTGTGTGTGTGTGTTTAAAATCTAGGAGAGTAGCACAGATCTTTTATCCTGGAGAGATCTGCAGCATGAGAGGAGCTGAAAGCTACCGTCTCTCTTTGAAGAGCTCACGACGAGAGAGAGACTGAAATGAAGCGTGTGGAGTCACTTAAAGATAATTAAGAGAAATTTGAAGAAGTAAAATGCTTGGTTTGTTTATTGACACAGCCATCAAACGCTTTATGATCTCTGTATCACTACTGACCATCACATCATTTTACTGCATTTGTCATTCCTTAAAGGTAAAGTATGTCATTTGTCAACTATTTATTATAAATGATTCATCTGTGCACATTGTGTCATCGTAATCATTTATCAAAATAACTTCCCCTCCCTCTTGAAGTGACATCTCTTCTCTTCTCTGATGATGTGTTTACTGGCGCGAGGGCGGGACAACCTGTCAATCACATGAGATCCACCAATAGCAAATCACAATCATCCAACCAATTCCCAGTAGTCAAAATTAAGTCCCACCCTACATTTTGTCTAATTTAAGAAGCCGTTTCACTCAGATATAAGTCACGATATGTAGCCCCGCGCATAAACAAAATGTTTATGGTGGCAATGAATTAACAATTCGTTTTACTAATTAGTGTTGTCAACAGTACCGACTGCGATACCAAGTCAGTACTGAAATTTAAAAAATGTGATGCTTTGAGCGCTGTTGAGTGGATTCGTAAACACCTCTGATTGGCCATTGTGTTCACGGCTCATCAGATATGTCTGTGATTGGCTACAATGATCAACGCTTCAAAAACATGTTGTAAATAGACATCAGTGATGATCTTCACCGAGCGCTTACAATGATACACATGGGAGTGTTTGAAAGAGTCTTTTAACTCTGAGACAGGATGACCTAAAAGGGGTGTTTGGGAAACCTGTTATTAGACTTCAGATGTGTAATTTTTCCAGCACTGTTTTTACTGTACGGACATTAAGTCCGTAGGAGGTGTGCTATTACACATACCTATTTTTGCCTGGCAGATAATAAAACAGGCAAAAAATAGATCCCATACATTTTTTTAGACCAGTATGCAAACACCTAGCAACACCCGGGCAACCATCAAAATGGGTTTTGAACTTTTCTTAAGTACATTTTTTGCAAATGAAGTTCCTAAACGTAAGTTAGGGAGGAGCGAGCCCATCTAATCTTTCAATCAACAGCCAGAGTATATAAACAGCTGCTTACCTCTCTTCAGTCTCAGCTGTTCCAGCATCCCTCCACCTCCATCTTAGGTACCTTGCCCTATGTAATCATATCCTAATCCTATATTTAGTCAGTGTGGGGGTTTATCAGAGCTTGAGTTGAAGCTGCTTCATCGAGCCCCTCATCAGTGGACAGCAAGCCAAATAAGTTTAATCTAATATTTTAAAGGTCCTGTTCTTCGTGATCCCAAGTTTCAAACTTTAGTTAGTGTGTAATGTTGTTGTTAGAGTATAAATAAAATCTGTACAATTTTAAAGCTCAAAGTTCAATGCCAAGCGAGATATTTTATTTAACAGAAGTCGCCTACATCGAACGGCCAGTTTGGACTACATCCCTCTACTTCCTTCTTTAATGACGTCACTAAAACAGTTTTTTGACTGACCCCCACCCACAGGAATACACAAGAGTTGCGTTTGTAGAGTGTGTTTGTCGCCATGTCGTCGAAACGCTGTTATTTTCATCCCGCAGTCCAATCACCGGGTCTGATTCCGGCTCAAATTGATAGGGTAAAATTAAAGACATGTTTACAATAACACTGAGCGCGTGCATCTCCACGTTATGGTAAGAGGCGTGACCTTTCCGGGCAAGGTTCGTTCGCTAAGCTGCTGTCGAATCACAACACAGGAACCGCTGGCACAATCAGAACTCGTTACGTATTTCTGAAGGAGGGACTTCATAGAACAAGGAAGTCATCAGCCCGTTTTTATGACAGTGGAAACAGCGGTATACAGATAAGTAAATTATGTGAAAAATACTGTGTTTTTTTTACACGCGAAACATGAACACATGTTATATTCCACACTATAAACACAATCAAAGCTTCAAAAAACCACGAAAAACGGGACCTTTAAAGATTATATGGGCAAACAAACTCGTTAATTCTGTATTTGTGCAGTTATTGGTTCACTTAGATGCGTCATACTTAATATTCAATCTGACGGCAGCTGTTAGGTTAAGTGTAAAGAGTGACAGTAAATTCTGCATGGTAGATTTAGCTAATTGAATAGGAATTTTGTGGACTTAATGCTCAGGCTTTAGCTGCTGGCTGTGTGTGTGTGTGTGTTCATGAGAGTTAAAAAACATCAATTATCAATTACGAGACAATGTAGGAAGTGTTTCATTTTTAAATTGTATTATAATGGATTTAAACACAGGTTCAAACGTTCTTTACTTTTTTTGTCTTGTGTTGTCTTGTGTAACTGGTTCCAGTAATGCCCTTTGGCTGGAAAATAGGGAGCAGTGTTGATGCCGATTGTCTCTGGAGTGAATTAAAGCTAGTTACTACTGCAGCACATTTCAGCTTTATTTGTCAAGAATTGGAGTGCCAGTGTCTTTCTCTCTTTTAAAGGGGTTGTAGCATTTCCTTAATCTCTTCAACTAATAGTTTGAAGTACCAAGTAAACATAGTGTAACTTTCAGACTTCAAAACTTAGGAAAGTGTAAAGTGGTCTTGAAAAACAAAATAACCCAACATTAAATTCTGTAATTAAAATGTAGAGTGTTATAACAATTAATATTATGTTATATTATAAAAATAATAATATTATAAGTGGACCCAAATGGTTTCATAGAAAACTAGATGGACTTCAGAGGCTCAACTAAGGAACCTGCAGAAATTTACACGACACCGTTTTCAACTAAAAACGGAAAACGTTTTATGCGTTTGGCCGTTCATTTACACGACAATGGCGATTTGAGGGCCTGAAAATGCAAACTTTTGAAAACGGGTTTCAAAGTGCAAGCTTTTGAAAAGGACACCATTATCATCTCTGTGTAAACTACAAAACGTGGATTTGTGAAAATGGTGACAACTACTGGCCTAGCATGAATAATACAGCTGTTTTAATCATTTCGTTTTGACAATGTTGTAGTCTGTACGCCAAAAAAACACGAAAACTTTTTCAGTTTTTAGTAGGCTACATAATTGTTGTGTAAATGTACCCTCAGTGTGTTTTACTACCTGTGATGTTTGTAATTGTTAATTGCAGTTGTTGAAACTGTAATTGTGTCTCTTCAGAGATAGTGATTACATTGCGACTGTAGGTCTGTCCAAATAAACAGTGTATGTGTGTGTGTGTGTGTGTGTTGTCAGGAATAGAAGCTCTTGAGTGTAGATGACCTCTCAATGGGCAAAATTAACATAAAACAGGAAGATAACCAAAGCAAATTTATGCTTTGCAATTTACAAAAGAGTGAAAGAGAGAAAATTGATTTTGTTTAAAAAAAATAGATCTTTTTACTGAAAAACAATCAAAACAAAGAATTCAGTTTTTGCAGTGCATCTAAATTTCTTTACTCATTTCTTTAGCCTTCTTGCAAAATAAAATGTGAATTACATATGGTGCTTTTATAGTGATTTTGATCCGTATTTAGCTTGTGAAGGCTTTTTGTACATGTGTGTTTGTGTGTGAGTGTGTTTATTCCTGCTGAGAGGCTTATGTGTAGTGTTAAAGTGGATGACGCAGAAGGCTTTGAGCCACCTGCTCTCTGTCATTGCAACAATGCTGCCGTACCATTTGGACAACGCTATAAAAAATAGCCTTTTACTTTTTTTACAATGTACATCATATCTACATCATAGCTTTAAAACAGTGCTTAAAACTGTTTGACAATAGGAATATGGATAACCATGCTCAAATCAGCTGGATAACACGGTTGGATTGGAGTTCATGCTGATCAGGATGGCTAAATCTGTCTTGCGATCACATCGACATTAGTTCAATCTGTGAAACGTTATTTCTTCAGTGGATTGACATTGTCTCGTCTAGTTTGCGTAAATGGTTGAACTGGTGGACATTCAAGCACATGTGCAAACAATGTGTGATTAAAAACAGGCTAGGCATGTCAAAATGTTGCTTCAGGGCTCTGAAATGGTAAAACCGAATACATTCTTAAATTTGTTTCCCTTTGTAACCTCATTTGAAAACAAAATTTACCTGTTTTTCTCAATCTCTCCCAGGTGTCTGCTGCAGAAGAGCGTCTGGGGCCGATGCGACTGACACAGGAGCCCATTCAGGTATAGTCCTGATGTTTAATCATTGTGTGATTGCTGGAAAATGAATGCCTGTGCATTCAAAAGTTTGGAGTCGGTACGTTTTTTTTTGTGTTTTTGAAAGAAGTCTCTTCTGCTCATTAAGGCTGCGTTTATTTGATCAAAAAAACAGTACAAACTGTTAAATTGTGAAATATTATTACAATTTAAAAGAGCTATTTTCTATTGTAATATATTCTAAAATGTAATTTATTTTTGTGATGCAAAGCTGAATTACTCCAGTCTTCAGTGTCACATGATCCTTCAGAAATCATTCTGATATGATGATTTAGTGCAAAAGAAATTATTGAATGCTGCTTAATATTTTTGTGGAAACCGTGACACTTTCTTTTTTAGGATTCTTTGATGAATAGAAATTTCATAAGAACCGTATTTATTTGAAATAGAAATCTTTTGTAACATTATAAATGTCTTTACTGTCACTTCTGATCAATTTAAAGCTGCGGTCCATAACTTTTTTTGGTTAAAAATGATCCAAAATCAAATTTTGAGCAAGTACATAACCAGCCAGTGTTCAAAACTATCTCTTTACCTTAGCCCGATTCACAACGGTAAGCTTTTAATAATGTTTTTTTTAATTTGAGTGGTACTGGTAGGTTTCCGTGGGAAATATGAGTTCTGTATACATAAAGAAGAAGGAGTCCTGGATGCTGCAGGTGGCGGATTATTTATAGCCTTTTCTCACAGCAGCTGGAGTAATTAAACTTGTCATTTTGATGGCGGATTATAATCCAGAAAGGTCCAAACGACAATCATAAGTGACAAGTGGAGATTCACCCATAGTCAAAAGATTTCAGACGCTAATACATACTAAATACACATAGTCACGCAATACTGATGTTGTTAACATTAACAATTTGAAAACAAAGTATAACAATAATAATCATTTGCACGGTTTGATGTGATTTGAGCTAAGTGATCATTAGATTTAATCACCATTGGTAGCATGGTTTATTGTTATGCTTTTTTCTCAGTTGGTCCGAACAAAACTGGCAGATTTGTTACTTGTTCAAAAAACATTTTCCAGTGAAATTCTTATTTTGGTCACACTTCCAAGACTACAATGTGCGATTCCGAAGTACCTGTACAGTATCCACCGGTGCAGTGACTGACAGCCACAATTTCTCCTCAAAACGGTAGATTCATCCGCGCGGAGGAGCCGTGCAGATGCACAACCCACGTAAAGAAGATGATTTCGCAAATAACTGCATTTGCAGATTTCAAACAGTGATGGCGACAAAGAGGCAAAACTTACGGACTGCAGCTAAATAAAAGACTCAAAGGTGCCATCAAATTGAAAATTGAATTTACCTTGGCATACTTAAATAACAAGAGTTCAGTACATGGAAATGACATACAGTGAGTCTCAAACACCATTGTTTCCTCATATAAATCTCATTTGTTTAAAAGACCTCCAAAGAACAGGCGAATCTCAACATAACACCGACTGTTACGTATCAGGATCATTAATATGTACGCCCCCAATATTTGCATATGCCAGCTCATGTTCAAGGCATTACACAAGGGCAGCCAGTATTAACATCTGGATGTGCACAGCTGAATCATCAGACTAGGTAAGCAAGCAAGGACAACAGCGAAAAATGGCAGATGAAGCAATAATAACTGACATGATCCATGATAACATGATATTTTTAGTCATATTTGTGAATTGTCTTTCTAAATGTTTCATTAGCATGTTGCTAATGTACTGTTAAATGTGGTTAAAGTTACCATCATTTCTTACTGTATTCACGGAGACAAGAGCCGTCGCTATTTTCATTTTTAAACACTTGCAGTCTGTATAATTCATAAACACAACTTCATTCTTTATAAATCTCTCCAACAGTGTAGCATTAGCCGTTAGCCACGGAGCACTATCAAACTCATTCAGAATCAAATGTAAACATCCAAATAAATACCATACTTACGCGATTCGACATGCTGCATGATGAACACTTTGTAAAGATCCATTTTGAGGGTTATATTAGCTGTGTGAACTTTGTTTATGCAATGATAGAGTCGAGAGCTCGGGAGGGGGCGGAGACCGCGAGCAATTAAAGGGGCCGCAGCCTGAATCGGCGCATTTCTAATTATGCCTCAAAATAGGCAGTTAAAAAAATCCATAGCCAGGGGGTATGCGAAATAAATGTAGGGCCCTATGATTTACTATTTCATTCCCTCGATTTACTGAGTCATGTGCACGATTTACTAATTTATTCCCTCGATTTGCTAAATCATGTGCACGAAATGTAAATCGAGGGAACAAATTAGTATATCATGTGCACTGTTCTAGCTTGGCAAACATCAGAAGTGTTGGATTCTCCTGTTTCGACCTTGTCAATGGATAATACAATTTTTAATGTGAATATTAAGTAAATATATTCAGTAAATTAATTTGATTTCAGCAATTTGTTAGCACTCTCTAAATGTCTGCACCAACCATTAAAAACATAAACAAATTGGATAAACACTATAAAATACATAGCTTATAGCAATTTTGTCATTATTCCATGTTAGCATAGTTTTGCAGTGAGGTTTACTGAATATAATGATTGTAACATTCTACAACCCAAACTCCTGGAAAATGCCGTTAGTGACAACCACATTTACAAAAACTCTATACAGTGTTTGCGGAACTGAACTACTAGTTGTTAATAACATATTTAGAATCTTTCTCTCTTTTTTATGTGCAGTGCAAGCAATCACAGGGAAAGAGGTATAAGCATTGACTCATACGTGTTGCCAGATCTTGAAATAAAACAGCAAACAAGAACAAGCACATAATAAACTGAAATAAAAACATTTTTTTTATATTGAAAATAACACCAAAATATCACAACCTTTATCTACCCACTTAAAAAAAAACACAGCATAACAAGCCCAAAAACGCTTAAATTAAGAGGACGTGGCAACACTTCAAGAGCACACAATGCAAAGCAGCTGTAAACAAAACACAACACCTTTATCAGTGGTAGTTTCGTTAAAATTGCAGATTTTTTTTTTTTCTACTATGGAAGTCAATGGCTACCGTCAACTGTTTGATTACCAAAATTCTTTTAAATATATTCTTTTGTTAAGATATTTGTGTAAATATCTAATTTAGAAGAAAGAAAATATTACAAGTTTGGGTAAACATGAGGGTGAGTGATGACAAAATTTTCATTTTGGGGTGAGCTATCCCTTTAACCTGGACTTGGGACCTCTGGGATAATCTTGAGATGTCTCAGGGGATTGACACAGAGATTATCCTGTGTGCTTGTGTGTGTGTGTGCATTGGCATGTGTGTGTATTAGTGTGTGGTATTAGTGGGAATTATGGTTAACTAGAAGTGGAATTGTGAAAGAAAGTGTATGTAATGTTAACCTAATGACTGACTGCCGCTTGTCAGTCACGGTAAACTTAGGCCGTTTATGTAATCTCTGTTTCTGTGAGTCAGATTCAGCTAATGTAACTGTGGAAATCAATCAAGATTGATTTTACAAATTAATCACCTGTCATCCTTTTTTAGAGTCTTTTGAAATTGAATTGACTTTAGAAACAAATCCACCCGCTTACACACTCTCTGAGTTCCAGTGTTATTTTAGTATCATTGAAATACTATTATAGTTTTTGTTAATATTTTTATTTTTATATTTTCTGTTTTCACTTTAATTTTAGTTAAAGGGTTAGTTCACCCAAAAATGAAATTTCTGTCATTAATTGCTCACCCTCGTGTCATCCCAAACCAGTAAAACCTTCGTTCATCTTCAGAACACAAATTAAGATATTTTTGATGAAATCTGAGGGTTTCTGAAGCAAATATAGGCAGTAACATCATTGTACCTTTTGAGGTCCAGAAAGGTACTAAAGACATTAAAACCATCGACGTGACTACAGAGGTGACGAGAATACTTTTTGTGTGCAAAAACAAAACAAAAATAACTTTATTCAACAAATTTGTCTGTCCCTGGCCAATACTGAGCCGCCGTTTGGACGTAAACACTAAAACTCTACAACGAAAATAGCATAACGGTATGACAAGGAAGACCCAAATTTGTTGAATAAAGTTGTTATTTTTTTGTTTTTGCATACTAAAAGTATTCTCATCCCTTCATAACATTAAGGTTGAACCAGTTTAGTCACATGGACTATTTTAACAATGTTTTTACTACTTTTCTGGACCTTGAATGTGGTAATTACGTTGCTTTCTATGGGGCATAAAAAATGGATTTCATCAAAAAATATCTTAATTTGTGTTCTGAAGATGAACGAAGGTCTTACAAATGTGGAATGACATGAGGGCGAGTACTTAATGACAGAAATTTCATTTTTGGGTGAACTAACCGTTTAAATATATTTTCCGGCCACTATAGTCTAATTAATGAAAGGGAAGGACTGAAATCTATTTGTGGCGGTCATTGTTGATATTGTGGCGGGCTGCCACAAATAAATCAATGTAGGGGAAACACTGGACACATGGTCAACTGTATCAACCATATTCTGTTGCTGTGTGAGCTATGAGGATGTTAACTGTGACTGGAAGATTGACATTCCGGATTACGGTGACAGAATGCATGTAAACTATGTGACAAAATGCCCAAAGCTAACTGACTAAATCTCCCAAAGCTTACCTATTCTTCTGCTACACACTCCAAAAAAATCTACTTTTTCTTCACAAAAAGAGTAGGGCATAGCATAAGTAGGTGAATTGGGATGCAGCATTAGTGTGTGAGCGGGTGAGGTCACTCCGCCCCCTGTAGGTGGACATGCGACGCTGCACAGTAGGCCTCTAGAGTGAGGTAGCGGCGGCAGAGGCGTCCTGAACGACCTGGGCCATGTGGAATTTCACATCGCAGCTCCATGGTTACACAATGCTCAAAAGGATGAAAGACTGTTGACCTTTCACACGCAACCAACAACAGCACCTCTCTCTCTCTCTCCGTCTCTCTCTCGCTCAGGTGTTACTGGTCTTCGCTAAAGAGGACAGTCAGAGCGATGCGTTCTGGTGGGCGTGTGAGCGGGCGGGCTTCAGGTGTAACATCGCACGAACACCTGAGTCTGCGGTGGAGTGTTTCTTGGATAAACACCACGAGATCGTCATCATTGATGGGCGGCACTCACGGTACTTTGAGGCTGAAGCCGTCTGCAGGTGGGTACAAGCAAACCATCCATCATCTCTCTCTCTTATACACAGTTAGATAGACATTTTTTCAATGCAATTAATAACTTGGTTGTACTTTACTTTACAGTACATGTACTTACCTAAGAAAGTACTGGGTAATATAAGGTAACTACATGGGTTAAGGTTAGGTTTAGGGGTTGGTTCAGTACCTAGTTATCACTCAGTTACTGCAATTACTATAATAAGTAAGTACATAGTATGTACATGGGGAAAAGGAGTGTAAAATAACTCATTATATATATGAAATTATACAAATACTTAATGTTTTCACTAGGGTTGAAAGTACAGAATTCCAAATTTGATTCATTTCGATTTGATTCTAATTCATTTGGGTATATTTTTAGTTATAATGTGCATTTTGCTTACACTACTCTTCAAAAGTCTGGGGCCAAAATGATTTTTTATTAAGAAATTATTTTTTTTTATTATTAAGAAATTAATGCTTTTTTTATTAAGAAATTAATACTTTTATTCAGCAAGAATGCAGTAAATTGATCAAAAGTCACAGACATTTATAATGTTAGAAAACATTTTTATTTCAAATGCTGTACTTTTTAACTTTCTATTCATCAACGAATGCTGAAAAAAATATCATGGTTTCCACAAAAATATTAAGCAGCACACTGTTGATAATCATTGATAATAATAAACAACATTGATGATAATTTCTTGAGCAGCAGATCAGCATATTAGAATGATTTCTTAGGGATCATGTGACACTGAAGACTGGAGTAATGATGCTGAAAATTCAGCTTTGCATCACAGGAATAAATAGCATTTTAAAATATATTCAAATAGAAAATAACTCTTTTAAATTGTAATAATATTTCATAATATTACCGTTTTTACTATATTTTTTGATCAAATAAATGCAGCCTTGATAAGAATTTCAAAAGAAACTTCTTTCATTAAAAAAATCTTACAGACCCCAAACTTTTGAATGGTTGTGTGTGAAAAAAATTGGGCTGCAACTGTATGTTTTTGCTTAACTAAAAAAAAAAATGGGTTAATTAGAATCAATAATTTGTCAATCTTTAAGAACACTTTAAGACCAGTTACATGTTGCCCAACACAGTGGCTGGCAGGTAAATAAGGGAAAACTACTCTCAACTGCGGAGGAAGTGGCCTGCATTTTATTGGTGGCGGGTTTAATTCCTGCACAGAGGTTTAAATGCACGTGCACACACACACACACACACACACACATTCAAAGCTGGCAACTCTCTGCCAAATCTAGTTGTTGCCAAATCACTTTTTTCCCAGTAGACGTCTGAGTGTGTGCGGGAGAGTCTCTTGGAGTTGTGTGTGTGCAAGACAGAGAGAAATGTGTACGAGATGCTTGATTTCACTGTTGCATTTGTCATGATAGAAAATATAAAAACCTATTTATATTATTGTATGTGTTTTTAAACAGGATGATTCGAGCGACCAAGCCTTCTGAACACACTGTTATTTTGGCAGTGATGCCACAAACGTAAGGTTTACCTCAGAACACTTTTATCTATTATCCATGTGTTACGGATGTCCATCATATTTCTCCTACTGCTCTTGCTCTCTCCTCTCTCTTGCAGTCCCTCAGATCAGGAGGAACCATCTGTCCTTCCTCTTCTCTCTGCTGGCTTTTCCAGAGTGAGTATTTTACTCTAAAGGCCCCGATATACTTATTGCGAAGTAGAGCTGTACGATTAATTTATAAAAGATCGCGATCTCGATTCAAGCACCCACGCTATCTTATTTTATTAATGACAACAATTCACCCACCCAAAGCCAGGGAGAACAGTTTTGAACCACACCGTAGTTATTTCTGTGTTACAAATATCCAAATTATCACAGAAGTACTGATATAAAAGTTTAAAGTTAGCGTATAAACACTGATGTCTGCGATAGCGATCAAAATAGAGCAACCCACTTTTTGAAACGAACTCGGCACGTCACTGTTGTACACGGTTGTATGAACGGTTGTATCAGTTACATCTTATGCCACTAGGTGGCGACAAGTGACTGTTAAAAAATGTATTTGTCATTGAATCATTCATTCAAAAGATTCGTTGAAAAACACTGCTTCATCCTGTAATGAAACAAGTATATATTAATGAGTCATTGAATTAATTCAAAACCATTTTTAAATAATTCATTCAAACATTTTTCAGCAATTAAAGTCCAGCAATTAATATTTTGTCAGAACCTTTAGTAAATTACATTATTTTGTTTAGTTGTCTATTCAGAATCGTGAGAGAATCGTGATCTCTATTTGAAACCAAAAATCATGCAAAATCATGCAGCTCTATTGCAAAGTTCTTTTTCGTTCTTCGCTTAGGTGTGAAAATAAGTTTGAAATATGTGACAAGTAATATCTTGTTCATTAAATATACATCTTAAATAAGTTACATTTAGCATGTGCTATGATTGCTGTTGATTTGAACTGAAATAGATAAGATTAATTGGTTCCAGGGCTACAACTCTGGTAGTTGGAGAAACTTAATTTTTTTTGAGTAATCAACTTAAAGGTTTGTGTTTATGCTACAAATTATTAAGTTCCTCTAACTCAATGTAGCATGCTGGTTGAACGTAAATTTAAACGTAAAGTTTTCGTAACTTAAAAAATTGATGCAAATTGTTGCCTTAATTTTTTTTTTTTTTTTTTTTTTTTTGGGTGAACAAATTATTTTTTAGTGTGCAGAATCACCACAGACAGTTTACTAGCCAGAGCAAACTTCACTTTGGCAAGCTGTTTCAAACTCCCAAAACTAACTTCGTTTTGGCCTGATTTTGTTCAAAATGATGTCACACCAGTTTGTTCTTCAGTTCCGCTTGAAGTATGTTGGGGCCTTAAAACGGGGATATCTGCTCTTCTACATAGGCGGGGCAAGCAGAGGGCAGGGCTGAACATATATGGCTGTGGGCGTTTCATGTTCAGGCTAAGATGTACCAAATATTTCTTAAAGGACTGCTTTCGGCAGCATTTTTACTGTTGATTACCACAGAATTTTTTTACTTGTCCCTTTTTTTAATTATACAATATAAAAATAAATTATTATTTGTGCTTCCAATTTGAATAATTGTAACTGTAGTTTGCTCATGGTCATGATTTGGATATCATTTTGCTCAGACAAAGTTGTTAAGTGATTACTCTCACAATTAACAATGTGCATTTTAACATTCATCTCAGTTCAATGTCATGTCCCATAGACTTCCCAGATGTTCCTCAATATAAATATCCAGAGCAGATAAGTTTGTTTACTGATCCCTGCCGGAAAATCTTGACTCAACTTTAGCAGGCAGTAGAAAAATAGGACAGCATGCATACTGTGTGATATATGCAGTGCTGTATGAGACAGCTATATGCCTCTCTGTCTTTCAGAGGTACCTGGAGAACAGCAGTGTGTCGGCCTGCTATAATGAGTTAATCCAATTAGAACACGGAGAGGTTCGAGCTCAGTTCAAACTGAGGTAAGTCTCAAGCTTCAGCTTCAATTCCAGAACTGAAGAAGATTGTGTAAGATATATATATATATATAATATTTGTTTGTGTTTCTGTTGTTGCAGGGCTTGTAACTCTTTGTTTACTGCATTAGAACAGTGTCAGGAAGCTGTGGAGATCAGCAGTGAAGATCATGTCATTCAAGTGAGTTTTGGTATCCAAACAGATCATCCCACAGGGCTCTGGTTACATTTAAGCAGGCTCTTTTTGTTCAAATCAACATCCTTCAAGGACCGCCCTCTAGAGAACAGTGAAGTGGCCTGAAACTAAAGTGAACCCACGTCATTTTTGACAGCAAGATTTTCATGACTTTGATTTTTGATGTTTTGTAAATCCAAAATGATTGTGTAAGGTTGTCACAGTTATAACTTTATTTTCACAGTTATTTTGCTTCTGATTAATTGTCATAAAAATAATTGAGATTAACAGGATTCATTTAAAGGTCCCGTTCTTCGTGATCCCAAGTTTCAAACTTTAGTTAGTGTGTAATGTTGTTGTTAGAGTATAAATAAAATCTGTAAAATTTTAAAGCTCAAAGTTCAATGCCAAGCGAGATATTTTATTTAACAGAAGTCGCCTACATCGAACGGCCAGTTTGGACTACATCCCTCTACTTCCTTCTTTAATGACGTCACTAAAACAGTTTTTTTGACTAACCTCCGCCCACAGGAATACACAAAAAAGGGGCGTGGTCTTGTTGCGCTCCCACTGAGAAGAGCAAGAGTTGCGTTTGTAGAGTGTGTTTGTCACCATGTCGTCGAAACGCTGTTATTTTCATCCCGCAGTCCAATCACCTTTGTTTGGCCTTCCCAGGGACGCTGTACTTAGAGATCAATGGTTACAATTTATGTTTAACTCGGTTCCCGAAAATTATAATCCACTGAGCGCATGCATCTCCACGTTATGGTAAGAGACGTGACCTTTCCGGGCAAGGTTCGCTAAGCTGCTGTCGAATCACAACACATGAACCGCTGGCACAATCAGAACTCGTTACGTATTTCTGAAGGAGGGACTTCATAGAACAAGGAAGTCATCAGCCCGTTTTTATGACAGTGGAAACAGCGGTATACAGATAAGTAAATTATGTGAAAAATACTGTGTTTTTTTACACGCGAAACATGAACACATGTTATATTGCACACTATAAACACAATCAAAGCTTCAAAAAAACATGAAAAATGGGACCTTTAATAGTAGTGTATTCCTATTCTAATTTTCTTTTCACTCTTATGCATTTTAAGGCAGGCCGTTTAAACTCTTGAACGTTCATGTCACATGTCAAACTTCTCATCTGTGTATTGTGACAAAAAGATCATGAAATAAGAATACAATATAATGATGCTTTCCCCTTGGTTATATGATTATATTTATTGTTCTGTGTGTTTTTAGTATGTAAATCCAGCATTTGAAAAGATGATGGGCTATCATAGAGGCGAACTGATCGGTAAAGAGTTGACTGAACTACCCAAGAGTGACAAGAACAGCGCCGACCTGCTGGACACCATCAACACCTGCATCAAGAAAGGAAAGGTCAGCCGGCCATAGCACACTGATTTATGAGGGTCATAATATTAGATTAGTAATGTGCCACTTTTTATAAGCATTATAATACTTATTCATTAGTTCAATTATTAGCTGATTTAAAAAAAAAGAAAAATATGTATGTGTTTGCTTGCTTGCTTAGGAATGGCAGGGGATCTATTTCTCACGGAGGAAATCAGGGGACAGTATTCAGCAATATGTCAGAATCACTCCTGTGATTGGCCAGGGAGGGTAAGTCACGTGATTGTAAAAAAAGTGATAGAAATGTAAATAATATTTTTGCTGTTTTTATTATATGTACAAATCAGTTACAATAAATAAGTAAACTGTTATCTTCTCTTCTAGAAAAATTCGCCATTTTGTGTCCATCAAGAGGCCTTACAGTGACAACCACAGACAGGTACATTTCTTATCTGCTTTTCCAGGTGATTTTTTCATTAAGATTCCTTTTTTAATCCGTGAGTATCCAATAAATATTGAGCAAGCTATCAATTGAGCTCCCAAATTAGCACCAAAACTTAAAGTGTGCAAGGCTCGTGGGGACGGCACCGGGCAGAAATGTTTGCTACGCTAAACCATCCATCCTGACAGGCCGGTGTCAGAGAGCCAGACGGGCGTCAGGGTTATTAATAACCCTCCACAGGCTCAAGTCTAAACCCTGCTGTTAGTTCTAGCATTAGGTGGAGCTGCTGATCAGAAAGGCCTGTGAGAAACAGACACACTGACGCGTGTGTGAAATAGCTGTAGCTTTACTCACTGGTGTTAGTATTACTGTTCGCACACTCACTCGCATCTGTGTCTGTTACAAGCCTTACAAAAATCGACCATGGTAACTAACCATAGTTTCTGTCAAAATGCAGTGGATACTAGACTAGACTAGGCCAATTGGGTCAATGGAAGCTTTTGTTAAGTAGCTTTCATGAGGCATTTAGAAAGTGTTTTTGTCTTGTTATTCAACAAAAATACACACGAAATACATTTATACTAAACACAAGATACATTTATTTGAAAAACAAAAATAATATGGCTTGTGGTCAGAGAATATAATTTACCTTATTAGCAAATGCTTTTTTTTTGGTAACAAGATATTTTTACTGGAAAACATGACAGAGATATTAAAGGGGTCCTTGATTATGATTTCACTTTTTTAACTTTAGTTAGTGTGTAATGTTGCTGTTTGAGCATAAACAACATCTGCAAAGTTACGACGCTCAAAGTTCAATGCAAACGGAGATATTTTCTTTTAAAGAAATCGCTTTTTAAGGGCCACAACAAACATCTGGTAGGGACTACAATGAGCTTCTTCCCGGGTTAGTGACATCACAAACCCTAAAATTTACATAAACCCCGCCCCCGAGAACACGCAACAAAGGCTGTGAGGCCATGTTGGGCTGCTTTAGAGAAGAGGAAGAGTTGTTGTAGTAGAGTGTTGTTACCATGCCGTCATTTTACGCCGGACTGCTTCACAAACGAGGGTCAATTCAACGCTGGATTGGCAGAAAAAGATTAACATGACGGCACATGCTAGTCGATGAGTTGAATCAACTCCACAGCAACTACATAAATTTATCCACTAACCGTTCAGAAACGTCCAGTTACATTCTAAAGTTGTAACTTCTTCCTGAGTCTCTCCATCAGTGTCGACTCCGGTTTGAACAATGTAAGGCTGAACACCGTTACTGACAATCCTCATTTTGGCTGCGTGAGATTTTCCAGTTTTGTTGTTGTTGAGCAACTGAAGCGTGAGCTGTTAAAGCTCCGCCCTCTTTTGGAGCTCATTTGTATTTAAAGGGACACACACAAAAACGGCATGTTTTTGCTCACACCCAAATAGGGGCAAATTTGACAAGCTATAATAAATGATCTGTGGGGTATTTTGAGCTGAAACTTCACAGACACATTCTGGAGACACCACAGACTTATATTACATCTTGTAAAAGGGGAATAATAGATCCCCTTTAATGAAATTAAATGCACATTACAAAATTCCGCCGAATTAACCAAGAAGAAAGTAATGCACTAATTATCAGATGCCATGCTGTAAATCTTCTCCTGTGGTGCATTGAGAGTGTTTGTTATAAAACCTGTGGTCTCGGTTAATCAGATTTTGTGACCTCATCTTTCAGGACCATGTAACTGGGCTCTTTTATCCTCTTACCTACATGGCTTCTATTTTTGAGTGTGTGTTTGTGCACATGTATAAGTGTGAAAGTACATGCAATATAGCCATATTCTGTTTCTGTCATAGCACGTAATTTTACCATTACCCTGCATAGATTCATTTTTTGGCAATGCTCTCTAATCTCTAATCTAAGACTTAAAATCCTGGTTCATTCATTCAAAACTTGATCATGTTAAAAGGATTAAATGGATTGCGGTTTGCAGGACTTCCACCTAGGTGAACTTAACAAATGCTTAACCCATGTTCTGAGCAGGCACAAACTCGACATATAGTGACAAGAGGATAAATCCTGTCTGTTCAAAGTTTATCTGAATCTCTATCCTGACCAGCCGCAACAAATGACAGGCAACAAGACATTTTGTTAGTTACTTGGTTTTCAGTCACAATGTGTGATTGAACATCAAATATGTTTTTTCATTGTAAAAGGATTTATATTAATATTTACACACCCATTTAAATGTTTGGGGTCAGTAAGAAGTCTCTTTTGCTCACCAAGGCTAGACTCATTAATTATTTTGTAACAGTATAAATGTCTTTACTGTCACTTTTAGTCAATTTAAGGCATCTTTGCTGAATAAAAAAACTTACTGACTTAAAACTTTTGAATGGTAGTGTATATTGTACCTCAAAATTACATTTATATTTAATTACATTTAACAATTTAGTCATTTAATTAAATATTATATTTAATCATATTTAATGCATTCATATTTATTTTTAATATTTCACTTTTTAAATAGAAGAGTTTGTTCAATAGCATTTCTGTGGTATTGAAATTAGTAATAAGTATTGACTGGCATTGGTATGGGCTACTAAAATGTTGGTATTGTGTCAACTCCATGGCATATTGTGGCTTATTCTGGCCAAGAACCACCCACTTAGAGAAGAAGGGGACATCTGACCAATATTTTAACAACCAAGCATGTCTGAAGCTGGGAATTGTCTGAAAACTCTCTAAATTTACCTTCTTTATTCCACACAAAAGATAATCACCCTCTAATTGTCACCTGACATTATTTGCACATTTGCTATTGTTGTATTGTTGCTAGAGATCAGTGAGAGCTGAAACAAGTGGAGATCAGTGTGTGTGTGTGTGTGTGTGTGTGTGTGTGTGTGTGTGTGTTTATGTGGTCCTGGTAAACCCTACGCTATAGGGACAAAAAAATTCCCCACATAGATGGCAATATCCGAAATCCTTGTCCTTGTATGACATTTTTTTGGTCCCATGAGGCTTATAAATCATACTAACTGATGTTTTTTGAAAATTTAAAAATGCAGAAAGTTTTCTGTGATGGGGAGGTTTAGGGTTAGGGGACAGAATATACCAGTTTTACAGTATAAAAATCATTATGTCTATGGAAAATCCCCATAAAACATAAAAACTTAACATGTGTGTGCGTGCGTGTGTGCCTGCGTGCGTGTGTGTGAGAGAGAGAGAGAGAGAGAGAGAGCACTGATCAGAAATCTGTGTTTGCAGGTTCATAAGTTGAGCAAAGAAGACAAATGCTCTGGTGAACATTCACAATCAGGTACAGTACCAGACCGTCTGTCTTTATCTGTTTGTTTGTTTGTTTGTTTGTTTGTTTACTGTTTGTGTTTGAATCCCTCATGCACTATTGCTTAATTAGCACACTGTAACCCATAATAGATCTTTATAGATTTAGTTTGTGTGACATGCTGTGAAGCAAACAAAAGCGTGACTGAAAATGCATAGATCAATGCAGTATTGAGAAGTCGAGAGAAGAGACAGAGATACGTCATGCTGCACAACAGACAGATGGCTGCAGTGCACCCTGGGACTGTCAGACTGGTAAAATTAGCCATAATAATTTGCCTGCCAATATATTTGCGTGCATGTGCATATGTTACGTGACACAATAAAAGTATCAGCAGTCCCCATTTCACATGCAGTTTTCTAGGGCTAAGAATCACAATTACTTTTGTTCATACTACATTAAAAATGGTCTAAAATGAAAGAGAAAATGTTTATTAAAGAGTGTTTAATTCAAATAAAAAATGTATCATTTAAATGTAAAAAATGTAAATCTCTCATATATACACTATATTGCCAAAAGTAGGGATGCACCGATACCATTTTTTAAGGACAGAGTGCGAGTACCAATATTTTTTTTCTGGTACTGGCCAATACCGATGCCTATACATTTATTATCACATTTTATTTTATTTTTTTTTTTTTTTTGATGATGATGTGGCAGTTTTCCAAGCACAACACAATGTGCTTTCCACATCTTTTCCAATGAAAAAGTAATCATTTTTATGTGCTTGTCACAAACTTAAAGCACAAATTTCACAGTGTCCAATAACCTTCAAAGGGCATAATTACCAAATTCATAATAAAAAACTAACTAAAAAAATTGTCTTTTTTAACCTGCCTTTCAAAAAGTGCTAAACAAATATTACAGAACAAATGTTTATAACATAACACTGTAAACCAATGTAAACACAACCTAGGGTGACCAGATTTCTCATGGTGGAATACAGGACGAGTGGACAATATGACCACGATATGAGAAATTTTATTTCATGATATCTGTATATATACATTCATTTAACATCTTGTTGTTTTATTAACATTAATAACAGACAAATATTTTATTAGGCTACTGTCACTTTATACTGACACATATCCTGTTTTCACCCACCTGTTTACATCCACTTAAGCCATAACCGACTGTATTTACGTGAAATGCTCACAATGGACATTTTGACAACTATTTGTGCATTTGACCATTCAGGCGCAAGGAGAACTGATCGTGCGCTGTCTGATGAGAACTGGGATTGCGCGCTGTCTGGAACTGGGATCGTGCGCAAGAAGAGAGAGAGCACGCTTTTAGTCTGTGTCATTCAGCGCGATTTGCATGCAGTTGTGTGTTATCGGGCCCAATACCGATACTGGTGCATCCCTAGCCAAAAGTTTTGGGATGCCTTCCTTTACATGCACATGAACATTAATGACATCCCATTCTTAATCCGTAGGGTTTAATATGGAGTTGGCCCACCCTTTGCAGCTATTACAGCTTCAAATCTTCTGGGAAGGCTTTCCACAAGGTTTAGGAGTGTGTTTATGGGAATTTTTGACCATTCTTCTAGAAGCGCTTTTTTGAGGTCAGGCAGTGATGTTGGACAAGAAGGCCTGGCTCGCAGTCTACGCTCTAATTCATCCCAAAGGTGTTCTATGGGGTTGAGGTCAGGACTCTGTGCAGGCCAGTCAAGTTCCTCCATACCAAACTCGCTCATCCATGTCTTTATGGACCTTGCTTTGTGCACTGGTGCACAGTCATGTTGGAACAGGAAGGGACCATCCCCAAACTGTTCCCACAAAGTTGGGAGCATGAAATTGTCCAAAATGTCTTGGTATGATGAAGCATTAAGAGTTCCTTTCACTGCAACTAAGGGGCGGAAAGCCCAACCCCTGAAAAACAACCCCACACCATAATCCCCCCTCAAACAAACTTTACACTTGGCACAATGCAGTCAGCCAAGTACCATTCTACTGGCAACCGCCAAACCCAGACTCGACCATCAGATTGCCAGACAGAGAAGCATGATTCATCCAGAGAACATGTCCAGTGGTGGCGTGCTTTACACCACTGCATCCGACGCTTTGCATTGCACTTGATGATGTAAGACTTGGATGCAGCTGCTCGGCCATGGAAACCCATTCCATGAAGCTCTCTACGCACTGTTCTTGAGCTAATCTGAAGGCCACGCCAAGTTTGGAGGTCTGTAGCTATTGACTCTGCAGAAAGTTGGCGCCTTCTGCGCACTGTCTGCATCAGCATGCGCTGACCCCGCTCTGTGATTTTACGTGGCCGACCACTTCGTGGCTGAGTTGCTGTTGTTCCCAATTGCTTCCACTTTGTTATGATACCACTAACAGTTGACCGTGGAATATTTAGTAGTGAGGAAATTTCACGAATGGACTTATTGCACAGGTGGCAACCTATCACGGTACCACGCTTGAATTCACTGAGCTCCTGAGAGCGACCCATTCTTTCACTAATGTTTGTAGAAGCAGTCTGCATGCCTAGGTGCTTGATTTTATACATCTGTGGCCATGGAAGTGATTGGAATACCTGAATTCAATGATTAGGAGGGGTGTCTGAATACTTTTGGCAATATAGTGTATATATATATATATATATATATATATATATATATATATATATATATATATATATATACCGATCAGACATAGCATTATGACCACTGACAGCTGAAGTGAATAACACTGATTATCTCTTCATCACGGCACCTGTTAGTGGGTGGGATATATTAGGCAGCAAGAGAACATTTTGTCCTCAAAGTTGTCCAGTAAAAATGGGCAAGTGTAAGGATTTGAGCAAGTTTGACAAGGCTAGACGACTGGGGCAGAGCATCTCCAAAACTGCAGCTCTTGTGGGGTGTTCCCGGTCTGCAGTCAGAATCTTCAGAATCTATCAAAAGTGGTCCAAGGAACGAACAGTGGTGAACCGGTGACAGGGTCATGGGTGGCCAAGGCTCATTGATGCACGTGGGGAGCGAAGGCTGGCCTGTGTGGTCCAATCCAACAGACGAGCTACTGTAGCTCAAATAGTTAATGCTGGTTCTGATAGAAAGGTGCCAGAATACACAGTGCATTGCAGTTTCAGAATTGGACCATGGAGCAATGGAAGAAGGTGGCCTGGTCTGATGAATCACGTTTTCTTTTACATGACGTGGATGGCCGGGTACGTGTGCGTCACATACCTGGTGAACACATTGCACCAGGATGCACTATGGGAAGAAGGCAAGCTGGTGGAGGTGTGATGCTTTGGGCAATGTTCTGCTGGGAAACCTTGGGGTCCTGGCATCCATGTGTATGTTACTTTGACACGTACCACCTACCTAAGCATTGTTACAGACCGTGTACACCCTTTCATGGAAACGGTATTCCTTGGTGTCTGTGGCCTCTTTCAGCAGGATATTGCACCCTGCCACAAAGCAAATATGGTTCAGGAATGGTTTGAGTAGCACAACAAAATGTTTGAGGTGTTAAGTTGGCCTCCAAATTCCCCAGATCTCAATCAAATCGAGCATCTGTGGGATGTGCTGAACAAACAAGCCCGATCCATGGAGGCCCCACCTTGCAACTTACAGGACTTAAAGGATTTGCTAACATCTTGGTGCAGATACCACAGCACACCTTCAGGGGTCTAGTGGAGTCCATGCCTCAACGGGTCAGGGCTGTTTTGGCAGCAAAAGGGGACCAACACAATATTAGGAATATTAATGTTATGCCTGATCGGTGTGTGTGTATATATATATATATATATATATATATATATATATATATATATATACATACAGGTGCTGGTCATATAATTATTACTTAAGACCAATACAAAGAAAGGATTTTTAGAAATCTTGGCCAACTGAAAAGTATGAACATGAAAAGTATGAGCATGTACAGCACTCAATACTTAGTTGGGGCTTCTTTTGCCTGAATTACTGCAGCAATGCGGCGTGGCATGGAGTCGATCAGTCTGTGGCACTGCTCAGGTGTTATGAGAGCCCAGGTTGCTCTGATAGTGGCCTTCAGCTCTTCTGCATTGTTGGGTCTGGCATATCGCATCTTCCTCTTCACAATACCCCATAGATTTTCTATGGGGTTAAGGTTAGGGCGAGTTTGCTGGCCAATTAAGAACAGGGATACCATGGTCCTTAAACCAGGTTCTGGTAGCTTTGGCACTGTGTGCAGGTGCCAAGTCCTGTTGGAAAATGAAATCTGCATCTCCATAAAGTTGGTCAGCAGCAGGAAGCATGGAGTGCTCTAAAACTTCCTGGTATACGGCTGCATTGACCTTGGACTTCAGAAAACACAGTGGACCAACAGCAGCAGATGACATGGCACCCCAAACCATCACTGACTGTGGAAACTTTACACTGGACCTCAAGCAACGTGGATTGTGTGCCTCCCCTCTCTTCCTCCAGACTCTGGGACCCTGATTTCCAAAGGAAATGCAAAATTTGCTTTCATCAGAGAACGTAACTTTGGACCACTCAGCAGCGGTCCAGTCCTTTTTGTCTTTAGCCCAGGCGAGACGCTTCTGACGCTGTCTGTTGGTCAAGAGTGGCTTGACCCAAGGAATGCGACAGCTGAAACCCATGTCTTGCATACGTCTGTGTGTAGTGGTTCTTGAAGCACTGACTCCAGCTGCAGTCCACTCTTTGTGAATCTCCCCCACATTTTTGAATGAGTTTTGTTTCACAATCCTCTCCAGGGTGCGGTTATCCCTATTGTTGTACACTTTTTTCTACCACATCTTTTCCTTCCCTTCGCCTCTCTATTAATGTGCTTGGACACAGAGCTCTGTGAACAGCCAGCCTCTTTTGCAATGACCTTTTGTCACTTGCCCTCCTTGTGCAGGGTGTCAATGTTCGCCTTTTGGACAACTGTCAAGTCAGCAGTCTTCCCCATGATTGTGTAGCCTACAGAACTAGACTGAGTTAATTAGCTGATTAGAGTGTGGCACCAGGTGTCTTCAATATTGAACCTTTTCACAATATTCAAATTTTCTGAGATACTGAATTTGGGATTTTCCTTAGTTGTCAGTTATAATCATCAAAATTAAAAGAAATAAACATTTGAAATATATCAGTCTGTGTGTAAAAAATGAATGTTTGACTTTTTGAATGGAATTAGTGAAATAAATCATCTTTTTGATGATATTCTAATTATATGACCAGCACCTGTGTATATATATATATATATATATATATATATATATATATATATATATATCCATGTTTTTTTCTACATTAATTTGGTGATTAAATGTGAAATTATTACTATATAAAATTATTTTAAAAACTAATGTTAGGTGCGATTAATCGCGATTAATTGCAGAAAAATGTGTGGACATGAATTACACCTTAAATCTTGAAACTTATTGAGGAAATGTGTGCTATCCCTTTTCTAAGCGATCAGACTTACAATTTTTGTTTTGCAGATTTCAACATACCAAAACATCAGAGTAAGCAATTACTTAGCAACCTAGCAACAACCCAGAGCACCATAGCAACCACTTGGCAACACCCTGTAACCTTGTAGACCTTATCAGCTGTATAGCAATGCAATAAAAACCTACATAATACACCTTAGCAACTGCATAACAACACCCTGGCAGCCACCCAATACTTGGCAGCTTTTTATTTATTTTTTTCATGAGCATCTAGTCTTTTTTATTATTCTGAGAAAGGAAAGTGTGTGATTTGTCTCAGTTGCTTCATGAAATTACTGCTTTGCTTGTGATGATGTTGATCATAATAATAATGATGATGCAGGTAAAAATAGTGATTGGCTGTGTTTAGATAAGAGATTATTAATGTAGTTACGTCTTTATGTATATGTGCACTCATTCCTCTTTGTCTTTATCCAGAGTGCAATTCCTTGCGTCACAAGGACCGGAGGAAAGAGTCTGTGGACGTCAGATCTATCAGCTCTCACAGCAGCGATGGTAAGAGGAAGAGAGGATGTGTTTCATCAGAATACACTCTAATGATGGAAAGTGAATCACTTTAACAGTTTAGAAGTAATTATGAAGAGAAATGGAAACAAAAACGAGAGATTTGTGCTTGTGTGTGTGTGTCTATGCGTGTGTGTGTTTATAATGTATTTGTTATTGAGTCAGTGTGTGTGTGAGCTCCGGCTAAGAGGGGCTTTTTGTGACGTAGTTTGATGACATCAGCACACCCACAGCCTCAGTGCACTCTGACGCAGACGGAGCTATTTAAAGAGCTCTTTTCTTCTCTCTCTTTCTCTCTTTCAGCTCCCAGTCTACAGAATCGCAGATATTCCTCTATGGCCCGAATCCACTCCATGACTATTGAGGCTCCGATCACTAAGGTACACCTGCATTATCATGAATACAAAATGCCCAAAGACCTTTGTAACCCCTTGCTTTACTGAAGATAACAACCACTTATACACTCTGACCTTTATAAGCCACTATCTATCTATCTATCTATCTATCTATCTATCTATCTATCTATCTATCTATCTATCTGTCTGTCTGTCTGTCTGTCTGTCTGTCTCTCTGTCCATCTGACTGTCTATCTGTCTGTCTGTCTGTCTGTCTGACTGATTGTTTATCTGTCTGTCTGTCTATCTATCTGTCTCTTTCCATCTGTCTGACTATCTATCTATCTATCTATCTGTCTGTCTGTCTGTCTGTCTATCTGTATGCCTTTCTGACTATCTATCTATCTGCCTATCTATCTGTCTGTCTATCTATCTGTCTTTCTGACTATCTATTGGTCTGTCTGACTATCTATTGGTCTGTCTGACTATCTATCAGTCTGTCTGACTATCTGTCTTTCTGACTATCTATTGGTCTGTCAGACTATCTATCGGTCTGTCTGTCTGACTATCTGTCTGTCTGTCTGTCTATCTGTCTGCCTTTCTGACTATCTGTCTGTCTGTCTGACTATCTATCTGTCTTTCTGACTATCTATTGGTCTGTCAGACTATCTATCGGTCTGTCTGACTATCTGTCTGTCTGTCTGTCTATCTGTCTGCCTTTCTGACTATCTGTCTGTCTGTCTATCTATCTGTCTTTCTGACTATCTATTGGTCTGTCAGACTATCTATCGGTCTGTCTGACTATCTATCTATCTATCTATCTATCTATCTATATGTCTTTCTGACTATCTGTCTGTCTGTCTGACTATCTATGTCTGTCTGTCTGACTGTCCATCTGTCTTTCTGACTATCTATCTATCTGTCTTTCTGACTATCTATCTATCTATCTATCTATCTATCTATCTATCTATCTATATGTCTTTCTGACTATCTGTCTGTCTGTCTGTCTGTCTGTCTGACTATCTATGTCTGTCTGTCTGACTGTCTGTCCATCTGTCTGTCTGACTGTCTATCTGTCTATCTGTCCATCTATCTATCTATTTATCTGTCTCTCTGTCTATCTATCTATCTATCTATCTATCTATCTGTCTGTCTGTCTGTCTGTCTGTCTGTCTATCTGTTTGTCCGCCTGACTGTCTGTCTGTCTATCTATCTGTCTGTCTATCTGTCTAACTAGCTGTCTGTCTGTCCATCAGTCTGACTGACTGTTTATCTGTCTGTCTATCTATATGTATGTCTTTCCATCTGTCTGTCTGACTATCTGTCTATCTGTCTTTCTGACTATCTATCTATTTATCTGTCTCTCTATCTATCTATCTATCTATCTATCTATCTATCTATCTATCTGTCTGTCTGTCTGTCTGTCTGTCTATCTGTTTGTCCGCCTGTCTGTCTGTCTATCTATCTGTCTGTCTATCTGTCTAACTAGCTGTCTGTCTGTCCATCAGTCTGACTGACTGTTTATCTGTCTGTCTGTCTATCTATATGTATGTCTTTCCATCTGTCTGTCTGACTATCTGTCTTTCTGACTATCTATTGGTCTGTCAGACTATCTATCGGTCTGTCTGACTATCTGTCTGTCTGTCTGTCTGTCTATCTGTCTGCCTTTCTGACTATCTGTCTGTCTGTCTATCTATCTGTCTTTCTGACTATCTATTGGTCTGTCAGACTATCTATCGGTCTGTCTGACTATCTATCTATCTATCTATCTATATGTCTTTCTGACTATCTGTCTGTCTGTCTGTCTGACTATCTATGTCTGTCTGTCTGACTGTCCATCTGTCTTTCTGACTATCTATCTATCTGTCTTTCTGACTATCTATCTATCTATCTATCTATCTATCTATCTATCTATCTATCTATCTATCTATCTATCTATATGTCTTTCTGACTATCTGTCTGTCTGTCTGTCTGTCTGACTATCTATGTCTGTCTGTCTGTCTGACTGTCTGTCCATCTGTCTGTCTGACTGTCTATCTGTCCATCTATCTATCTATTTATCTGTCTCTCTGTCTATCTATCTATCTATCTATCTATCTATCTATCTATCTATCTATCTATCTATCTATCTATCTATCTGTCTGTCTGTCTGTCTGTCTATCTGTTTGTCCGCCTGACTGTCTGTCTGTCTATCTATCTGTCTGTCTATCTGTCTAACTAGCTGTCTGTCTGTCCATCAGTCTGACTGACTGTTTATCTGTCTGTCTATCTATATGTATGTCTTTCCATCTGTCTGTCTGACTATCTGTCTTTCTGACTATCTATTGGTCTGTCAGACTATCTATCGGTCTGTCTGACTATCTGTCTGTCTGTCTGTCTATCTGTCTGCCTTTCTGACTATCTATATGTCTTTCTGACTATCTGTCTGTCTGTCTGTCTGTCTGACTATCTATGTCTGTCTGTCTGTCTGACTGTCTGTCCATCTGTCTGTCTGACTGTCTATCTGTCCATCTATCTATCTATTTATCTGTCTCTCTGTCTATCTATCTATCTGTCTGTCTGTCCATCAGTCTGACTGACTGTTTATCTGTCTGTCTATCTATATGTATGTCTTTCCATCTGTCTGTCTGACTATCTGTCTTTCTGACTATCTATTGGTCTGTCAGACTATCTATCGGTCTGTCTGACTATCTGTCTGTCTGTCTGTCTATCTGTCTGCCTTTCTGACTATCTATATGTCTTTCTGACTATCTGTCTGTCTGTCTGTCTGTCTGACTATCTATGTCTGTCTGTCTGTCTGACTGTCTGTCCATCTGTCTGTCTGACTGTCTATCTGTCCATCTATCTATCTAATTATCTGTCTCTCTGTCTATCTATCTATCTATCTATCTATCTATCTGTCTGTCTGTCTGTCTATCTGTTTGTCCGCCTGACTGTCTGTCTGTCTATCTATCTGTCTGTCTATCTGTCTAACTAGCTGTCTGTCTGTCCATCAGTCTGACTGACTGTTTATCTGTCTGTCTATCTATATGTATGTCTTTCCATCTGTCTGTCTGACTATCTGTCTATCTGTCTTTCTGACTATCTATCTATTTATCTGTCTCTCTATCTATCTATCTATCTATCTGTCTGTCTGTCTGTCTGTCTGTCTGTCTATCTGTTTGTCCGCCTGTCTGTCTGTCTATCTATCTGTCTGTCTATCTGTCTAACTAGCTGTCTGTCTGTCCATCAGTCTGACTGACTGTTTATCTGTCTGTCTATCTATATGTATGTCTTTCCATCTGTCTGTCTGACTATCTGTCTTTCTGACTATCTATCTAACTCTCATTTTCTTCATACCTAAGGTCTATAAACTTAGTAAATTTAAGTTTCAAGGCTTTTTAAACTTTTCAAACTTTCAAACAAGCCTATCAAGCTATTATTCAGTCTTTACAAACTTTGCTTTTCTAGTTAAAAAATATTGTCAAATTTCAATTAATTTAAATGTCACATCCATCCATTCAAATTCAAATGCAAACTTTGAATCCTGTCTGCCACCTCAATTCTAATTCAGTTCAGCTGGCACACATCCCTGAGATACACACCAAACACCTTTGTCTGTCTGCGGTTGTATATTTATGATTATTTGGTCATGACTCAGGATTTTTTTGTGACAATGGAAGCAAAACAGATGCCAAAAGAGGAAATTCTTTACCAAAATATTTATGGATCTAAACCTTTGATTAGTGGTTTGTTGTTGTCTCTCACCCTCTGTCTTCAGTCTTCCTGTATTTTGTTGCCTTTATAGGTGATAAATATCATTAACGCAGCACAGGAGAGCAGTCCCGTGACAGTAGCGGAAGCTCTGGATCGTGTTCTGGAGATTTTGCGGACCACCGAACTGTACTCACCCCAACTGGCCTCAAAAGAAGACGACCCTCACACCAATGACCTGGTGGGGGGTCTCATGAGTGTAAGTGAAGGTTCAGGGGTCATTCGGCATGTCTCTTACTTCCAAGCATTCACCGTTTATTCTCAAAGCTATTTAATTTTATTTTATTACTAACTAATTTAGTACTAAAATAAAATTTAATTACTAAGAAAAAACTGTTTTATTTTATATTTTTATGTCAAAAGAGCAAGGCAAGCTTGATTCCATCATATGACTCCTGTTTGGAATTAAATGGCACAACAGACTACAAGTCATCTCAAACCACATGATACACAGAAATAGCTTTAAAATCCTCTTCAAACACATACAGTACAAAAACATCATAAACTGTACAAATCAATATCAAACAGCCGAGAAATTCCACAGACTGATTTCCTGTACGTAAACAAAAACTAGAGCAGATTTTTTCAGCAGAGAATCATCATTACGGGAGATTTTCAGACGTGCTCTGCCAGGAAAGAGTTCTTATCTACAGTGTGTGACTGTATGTCAGTAGCAGTCAGTAGATGTGAATGCTCTTGTTTTTGTGGCACAGATGCATTAAGCTCCATGCTGCCTGGCACGGGGTGTTTCACAGTTAGCCAGCCGTCTGTGACGACAGTGCCGCACTTGTTTACACAGCGGTCTCGCTGTCTGCCATCTCCACGTCTCCCCCTTTGAAAGTATTCCACTTTTAAACCAGATTTAAAATGTTTTAGACAAGAAAAGAGTTGTTAGACTGAAGGAGTCTTCACACAGAGAGAGATTTGCAGGGACACGCAGAACAGAAGGCACTGATTTGAGAGTTGGTGCAGTTGAGCAGTATGTTGAGCAGTATGTCAATGCATAGTGATGCAGTGACTACCGTGCAGTCGAGCTTAAATTATCCGTCTTCCTGATATAGTTGGATACAAATACCAAGAAGTTTAAAAGGTTAACTTTTTGGCTGCAAACACGAGTTAGAAGATTGTTATTTGGCAGGGTTCCCACAGTCCTTGAAAGCTTAGCGATATCAGGCCAGGACAAATCATGGAAATAAATTTGAAATTTCTAATTATACTTAGTTCCAAACTATTTCTTTCTATGAATTATGCAAAGAAGATTTTTTAAAATTCTGATCTTCTAGTTCTAATTCTAATTCTAATTCTAGTCATCACAACTGGGAAAAGTCGTGGAAAAGTCACTAGTGTGGGGAAAAATATGCTGTACATCGAGTAAAACAGCATTTTGCTAATTATTTTATAGTTATTATGTAGGAATGTTTATGACCTATTAATTGAGAGATAACATTGAATATATGTACATTTTTATACTTTCAAAACTGTGATAAACGTTTAAAATAGTATGATAGAAGCATATTTTTATGTTTTTTACATTATTTTTACTTTTGTTGTAAACAAAAGGCTTTTACTGTAAACACATGGTTACACAAATTAAATTATGGAATTATTTTCTATGGTAATCAACATTTGACTCAGCAAGATGCTGTAAACAGAGTTGTATTTAATCTGGAATATTCATTTGAGGCAGATTTGAATCATTTCCACAGTACTGTTCAAAAATGTGGGTCAGTAAAAATTTTTTGTGAAAGTAATTAATGCTTTTACTGACCCTTTTCACATTTCCGGGTTTGTCAGAAGCGGAAGTCATCATAGTTGGCTATTTTTTGTATTCTAATTTGCTCAAATAGCAAAAGAAAAACTCCACAATAGTGTTTCCACAACTTTCAAAAAGAGGAAAAAAAATAGAGAGAGATTGATAACGGCAGTCAGAAGAGAGAAAGTTGTTATTTTTACCTTCACTCCCATAACCGCTGTATTATATGGAAGCTTGTTTTCACCACTAAATTTTAAAAATAAATGCCTAGAGACTTCTTTGAAAAACATTTAAAAATCTTACTGACCCCAAACCTTTAAATGGTAGAATCTTAAAAATTCAAATTAACTACAAGCTAGATTCAGGCTGCTTCCTTTTGTAATGTCACTTTTTTTCTGTTACATGAAGGTCAAGCGGATGCGATGCACAAACCTCAAGAGTTTAAATGACCTTTTTGGTGGGTGACCTTTTGAGGGAGAGGTCAGAGGTCAATCACGCAGTGAAATATCCGAGTTGAGATAGTGCAGCTGGAAGCCTGTGATCATTACAGACGGGATGTGTGTGTGTGTCATATTTATGCATGTACAGTTCTATTATCCTACGCCTGCAACATCTCAGACAGAGTTTGTTTTAAGTACTGGATGAGTCTATTTGAATCTGGATCTGTTTTCTGTGTGTTTAATATCCTCCAGGCCTGATAAACGGCTTTTCTCATGAGAGCAAGCTTGAGTGAGTTATGGGTAGCGTGGTAGTGCTGTGCTTAAGTCTGTTGTTATGATTATGTTGGCTGGAAACAATATTTTGGCTTCCTCAAGTCTTTTTTTTTTTTTCTTTCATTTCAGTCAGATGTATTGATGTGTATTTTTCTTTAATTCAGGATGGACTCAGAAGGCTCTCTGGGAATGAGTATGTCTTCTCCAAAAGTGCTTTACACAGTAAGTTCTAGCCTTAAAAATTGTTATTATACAGGTCGGATGAAAAGTTGGACGTTGTAAACTAACTTTGAATAAACTGTTATTAAAGACAGTATGGATTTAAAATTCACCCTATTTACCTTCTTTGATCATACCTTATATGATATAGTATCATAGGATATAATACTCACTTAAACATTATTAATTGCAATTAGATCATGCAGAAAAAGGCTAGAAAATGTTTAACAGAAAGAAAATGAAAAGCTACATATAGTTAAAAAGTTTGTTATATTATTTGATATACAAAGAATAAATTTCAAAATACATAAAATATTTTTGAGGTGACTTTTTACTATAAAGATATTACTATCAAATATTACAAATTAATATTAAATATCTGTTTTACTTGATACGTAAAATGCCACACACTGTGTTTGTTGTACATTTTTGGGTGATAATGCAAGTAAAAACGTTTTCTCTCATAGCTTTTTAAAGTTTCTGAATTATGTTTTTGTGTCTTTCTGCCATATTCCATCTTGAACTTGAACCTTTGACCCCTCAGATATGAGTCAGAGTCAGCTGGCAGTACCTGTGCCATTAAACGACATCCCGCCATCCATCGCAGAGCTGCTCAACGAGGAGGAACGCTGGGAATTCAATATCCTGGAGCTGGAAGCAGCTACACACAAGAGGTACCAGAAAGTTTGATCATTATTCTGTTTATTTCTTTGTGTAAAACTTTATTTTTCTGAATGCTTTAGTGTGTGTGTGTGTGTGTGTGTGTGTGTGTGTGTGTGTGTGTGTGTGTGTGCAGGCCGCTGTCATACCTGGGTCTGAAGATTTTCTCTGCTTTTGGTGTGTGTGAGTTCCTGAACTGCACAGAGGCCACGTTGCGCTCGTGGCTGCAGGTGATCGAGGCTAATTACCACGCCTCCAACTCCTACCACAACTCAACACACGCCGCAGACGTTCTGCACGCCACAGCCTACTTCCTGCGCAAGGACAGAGTCAAGGTAACCCTGACAACCAATCAGAACACAGAAACAGAAATGTCTAAATTCATACTTTCATCCAAAATTGAAAAATATGGTCAAAGGTAAGGAGAGCCTTCCAGAAGTGCTTAGACTTATTTTGTTTACTTGCACAGATTCAAGAGTATATTGTACATTGTTATAAATTTCTAAATAAATAAATGATTTGTTAAATTATATTAAGTACTATATTATTCTAAAATATTTTTTTTATAAATAAATGTATCATTTATAATATAATTCTACAAATTAAATATAATAATAACGTTGTGCCATACTGTTAAAGTTGCCAGATGAAATCAAAATATAAACTGGATCGAATCTGACTTTTATCAAAACTATCCAGACTGAATTATGTCAAATAGTGGTTGACTTATATTTCTCAATAATTAATCATTTTATGCATATATTTTTTTCTAAATAATATCAATATAATTGTTATATTATATTATAGTATGCAAAAATAATATGATTTGATTATTCAAATACATTGTTAAACATTTCTTAAAAAAATTATTAAATTATATTAAGTATTAAAATAATATGAAATTAATATAAAATACAATTTTAACTGTTTTAAAAATGTCTTTATAAATAAATGTTAAATAAACTGTTACAGTTGCCAAATAAAATCAAAATGTAAAATGGATTGAAACAGAATTTTATCAAAATTGAAGTATTATTTTTAATAAAAATTAAAAATATACTTTTATTATTATAGTATATTTTATTTTATTATATTATATTAGTATATTATATTTGATATGACATACAAAAAATATTCATTGATTATTCAAATTCCAAATACAGTATGTTTGTTTTGTTTTGGGTTTTTTTTGAAAGAAATTGATATTAAATATTAAAATAAAATAAAATTAATATAAAATACAAATTTAACTGTTTTAAAACATTTCTTTTTAATAAATGTTAAATAAATGCCAAATAGAATTTCAAGTACAAGTGCTGAAATTAAAATCATACATTTAATATTCATATTTAACATCAATTTGTAACATTTAATAGTAATTAAACCTTAATAATTATTCAAAATTCACTCTAAAATATTTGAAACAGAATTTGTACAGTATTTATTGATGAAGCCAGTTAAGTTTCCTCAGTTATTGACTGATGCTGTTAATCTCAGAATGAATGATTATTAAACGCACAGTCACTAATATTGAGCTAAACCATTTTGGGTCACTTTTAGAACTTGCCTTCACCAACAGTGTCTCTGCTGTGTTTGCAGGGCAGTCTTGACCAGTTAGATGAAGTTGCAGCACTATTGGCAGCCACGGTCCATGACGTCGATCACCCGGGCCGTACCAACTCATTCCTATGCAATGCAGGGAGTGAGCTAGCGATTCTGTACAACGACACAGCCGTCCTGGAGAGCCACCACGCCGCTCTTGCTTTCCAGCTTACTGTACGAGACAGCAAGTGCAACATCTTCAAAAACATGGAAAGGTATCAGTGTCTGCTTAATCATGCATTTTACATGACTCACATTGGTCCAGTACTAAACTCTCTCAACCTCTCAATATTCAGGACTCAGTTTCGGACCCTACGGCAGGCCATAATTGACATGGTGTTGGCAACAGAAATGACTCGACACTTTGAACACGTCAATAAGTTCGTAAACAGCATCAATAAACCCATGAGTGCCATTGAGGAGACGAGCTCCAATGTAAGACACACGTTACTGTGTTTCCATACTGTACTTACTGTATGTAAGAGTGAAATCTAACCACTGCTGATCTGCATGTGAAACAGAGTGAAGGCAGTGATTGTGAGGGACAGGCCAGTATTCGCAACTCTCCTGAGAACCGTCTGTTGATTAAACGGATGCTGATTAAATGTGCTGATGTGGCCAATCCCTGCAGACCTCTGGAGCTCTGCATCGAATGGGCTGGTCGCATTTCAGAGGAGTACTTTGCTCAGGTAAACACATTCAGTCACATATGCACTTCATTCCGTCATGCACATGCTTACAATGTCATTTAACTTTCATAACGCAATGTATTTTCAAATGAAGTGTTAAGAAGTTACTGCATTTTGATATATATGGTGTGAATATATGTATATGTATATTGTGTGTGTATATATATATATATATATATATATATATATATATATATATATATACAATACCTTTCAGCAGTTTGGGGTCAGTATGTTTTGTGCTTTAATTTTTTTGAAAGAAATTCATATTTTTATTCTTCAAGGATGCGTTAAATTGATCAAAAGTGACAGTAAAGCATTTATAATGTTACAAAACATTTCTATTTCAAATAAATGCTGTTCTTTTGAACTTTCTATTCATCAAAGAATCCTGGAGAAAAAAAACGTATCATGGTTTCCATAAAAATATTAATCAGCACAACTGTTTTCAGCACTGATAATAATTTCTTGAGCAGCAAATCAGCATATTAGAATGATTTCTGAAGGATCATGTGACACTGAAGACTGGAGGAATGATGCTGAAAATTCAGCTTTACCATTATACCAACAAATTACATTTTAAAATGTATTCAAATAAAAAATGATTCTTTTAAATTGTAATAATATTCCACAACATTACTGTTTTTACTGTATTTGTGATCAAATCAATGCAGACTTGGTGAGAAAAAATCTCAAAACATTAAAAAAATCATACTTTTGAACAGTAGTATATATATATATATATATATTCGACTAAAGTAAAATGTTGAAATATTTTTTACAAATATTTCCACTCTTTAATCGTATGCTTTCTGTGTTTGCGATCTCCCTCTTTCCCTAGACTGATGAGGAGAAAAGACAAGGTTTGCCGGTTGTCATGCCAGTGTTTGACCGGAATACCTGCAGTATTCCTAAATCCCAGATCTCATTTATCGACTATTTCATCACGGACATGTTTGATGCCTGGGATGGTAAATATAAACATATTCCCATATGCAATACATTGGTGATTTCTTCATAGATGCAAACTCCTCACCTTTTTGAGATCAAAATAGGTCACCTATAGGATTTGCATATATCTAATGAGAAAGTGTTTTATGGGGGGTAGGGGGGGGTCTTACAAGGGTATCCTGCATAGCATTTCGTTATTTATAACATGAGATTTTAACCAAATGTTGATTTTTGGTCAAATGTTGCAACAATATGTTAATTTTTTGCAAGAAAAATTGCAGTTTTGAACATTTAAGGGATTTTTACATTTATTATTTATTACCCTGTAAGTAACTACAAATGAGCATGTAAAGCAAATAACTTTTTAAAAAATTACGTGCACGGCATGCCTCCGCCCCGCGCAATGTTCTCACCTTTTTTCCTCCTCATCTGTTTGCGTCCCTGCTTCTTACCATTTTCACAAATATTAGGGTTGTGCTGTATAGATCAAAAAATATATATAATTATTATTTAGCCTTTTGACAATATTTTGATATTTATCTCAATATAAATGTATTTGCTTTTAGCAACAGTAGTGTGTTATTTTAGTATTACTGAAATACTGTTATGATTTTTATTAATATTTTGAATCGTTTTTAGTTTTATATTTTCTTACTTTCATTGTAATTTCAGTTAAAATTTTAAATTATTTGCTGTTTTTTTCATCATTTTTAGTAGTTTAGTTTAGTTAGTTTCTATAGTTTTATTCATTTTCATATCAGTTATACTTTTGGTATATTTTTAATATGTCAAGATAAACTAAATGAACATGAACAATGTTTCCTTGGCAACTAGCTGAAATAAAATACTTCAAAGGTTTTTATATTTTATTTCAGTTAATGTTTATTTTATTATAAGTAACGGACATAAATATTGATTGTGATAAATATATAACATAAATATCACATATTTCACTCGGCTCTATGAAAAATCCAGGCACTAGAAATATGGGAAAAATTCACCAAACACTGAGTAAAAATGATCATTCTGGTACATAATAATGAAGAAGTATTACGTACAGTATGTTTGTCTGAGTTTGAGAGAGAGCGAGCGAGAATACTTTCCCAGGCATCTTTTGACTCATCTGGTTCTCCTAAAAGAGATGAAATGGTCCATTAGCAGCAGAAGATGTTGGACTGGAGGGGTGAAGCACGGGGGTCTATTAGATGGTTGCTGAGAGGTTGTGATAATGTTATCCAGAGGTTGAGTTGATTGTGGTGAGCTTTGGAAACTTTAGGTTCTGTTTCCCACTGAGCTGAACCCCAGAGAATAAACCTGCTTACTGTCAACACACAACAGCCATGATGTCACGGAAACTTTAAAAATGATGGAGAGGGGCAGGGGTGATTTTGTGTGTGTGTGTGTGTGTGTGTGTGCGAGAGAGAGAGAGAGAGAGAGAAAGAATGTGCATCTGTGTGTGTGTCTTTGATTTCCGTAGTCTGGGGTCAGGATGCAGTGAAGCAGAATCTCTTGAGCTCTCCACAGATTTAGTTCCCAAGGTCACGATCAGGTCAGTTTATCATAGAGGAGCTGCTTGTGTGTGTGTGTGTGTGTGTGTGTGTGCGCGTGCGTGCGTGCGTGTTTTTGTGACATATCAGGACACAAATTTGTAGAATGACATGGGTATGACATAGGTATTACAAGGAGAGGGTGCCTTATGAGGACATTACCCCATGTCCCTATTTTTCAAAAGGCTTATAAATCATACAGAATGAGATTTTTTGAGAAAGTAAAAGTGTGCAGTTTCCTGTGATGGGTAGGTTTAGGGGTAGGGTTGGTGTGGGGCGATAGAAAATACAGTTTGTACAGTATAAAAACCATTACGTCTATGGAATGTCCCCACAATTCACAAAAACAAATGTGTGTGTGTGTGTGTGTGTGTGTGTGTGTGTGTGTGTGTGTGTGTGTGTGTGTGTGTGTGTGTGTGACAGATTCAGCGGGGGGCACTGAAAACATCCTCAAGAAGATGTACTAGAAATCTGAGAGTGTGTGCATATGTGTGAACATACAAATTGCCATATTTACACTCATGCAAACAAAAACACACACAGTCTACCGTCTGTAGTCCGTCTGCCAGAAACCAATGCAACCAAACAGATGGTAATATGAGGAAAAAGAAAAACATCAGAATGAACAACATTTGCTTACTGTTATGAAAAAAGACTTCATTCTGCTCACCAAGGCTGCATTTATTTGATCA
This sequence comes from Megalobrama amblycephala, assembly GCF_018812025.1. Lineage (NCBI taxonomy): Eukaryota > Metazoa > Chordata > Actinopteri > Cypriniformes > Xenocyprididae > Megalobrama > Megalobrama amblycephala. Next base: position 30,640,415 of record NC_063061.1, on the reverse strand, counting down.
AAAAGACAGTAAAAAGAGTAATGTTGTGGGATGTTATTACAATTTAAAACAACTTTTTTCTATTTGAATACATTTTAAAAAGTAATTTATTCCTGTGATCAAAGCTGAATTTTCAGCATCATTACTCCAGTCTTCAGTGTCACATGATCCTTCAGAAATCATTCTAATATGCTGATTTGCTGCTCAGGAAGCATTTCTTATTATTATCAATGTTGAAAACAGTTGTGCTGCGCAATCCTTAATTTTTTCATGATTCTTTAAAGAATATAAAGTTCAAAAGAACATCAATTTATTTGAAATAGAAATATTTTGTACCATGTCTTTACTGTCACTAATAATCACTTTGATGCAAGCTGAATAAAAGTATTCATTTTTTTTAAATTACAGGCTGTCAATTATTGTTAATTGCATAGACTTAATTTTGTACTCTCTCTCTCTCTCTCTCTCTCAAGCATTTGCCAGTTTGCCAGGTCTGATGGAGCATTTGGCGGAGAACTACAAATACTGGAAGAACTTGGATGAGATGAAATGTAAAAGCCTGCGGCCTCCACCTCCTCCGTGAACCCTCATGACCCCCTTACCCTCGAGGTCAAAGATCAGAGGTTGAATGTAGCATCTCTGCCGGTCCTCAAAGATTCCATCCACTGAACACAGATCAGCAGCCCTGTTTTTCCAACGACGCTCCACCCCTAGCGACAATCGCCCGGTAACGAGGGTAAAATACAAACCAACGACAAAATGAATGCACTTTATCATCATACAATCCTCTTCCAGCATCTTTTCACTTTCTTCTCTTCTCTTTTTTTAAATCCTCTGTGTTCTTTCAGCTGTTTTTAGTGATTTCTGGACAGCGATTTTTTTTTTTTAATGTCTGACACAAGAAGATAAAGACTGATCTTAGTCCAGCAGAGGACTGTATATACTATATGCGCTAAACTATGGGATATACACTGGGACTGAAACGTGTATGCTCAGAGAGGTCTGTAACTATACACATGCACATATAATATTAACAGACATGTGGGATTGTAGATCCAAATGCGAAAAGGGCTTTATTTGGACTCTGAAGCAGTTATAAGGAGGAAAACTGTGTGTCAGTGGGACTAAACTACTTTGGAAACCACAAAAAGGACCCAGTAGGGAGCCCTGAGGCACTCCCTTCGGTCCTGCCACATCTTCCCCCTTATTGATTTGATCAGTGCAGATGGAATATTTTGACAGAATGTTGTCACGAGAAACAAATGTCAAGTTGCCAAACCGGAAGAACTGAAGTATTCGGACAATGAATTGGTATTGACCAGCACTGAAAACGATTCAGTGTGTGAGAATGTAAAAACTGCAACGGATCAGCCCGCCGCGGGCTGTCATTATTCCAGCGTTTTCTGTATCAGAAGCCTTTCTCAGACTCCAAGGACTGGTGTATAATAATCAATAATTTTGATATAAATAGCCAATAATAACAAAGAATATATTTCTCAGAAACACTGTATATCCAGACACATACTGTAATAACGTGAAGCTTGACGACGTGTGTGTGTGAGAGCGAGAGAGCGAGTGTGTGATATGATTTGCTTAGTGTTAAATGTATTTTACACATGGCAGTTAACATTCCTACTTCACGCAATGGTCCGTACGGATGCGACATTCCCTAATCTATGTGTAAACCTAAACTCCAGCACAGCCTCATGACGAGACCACTGACACGTTTGCTCATGCTGACTGGTGAACTCGCACGTATTGTAAGTGTTACACCATTTTTAAGTATTATTTATTTACAAAATGAGCTCGGCTGTATATCGCTTCCATAATCGCGGGTCTGCTTTACCATAGACGCACATCGCCGACAAGCTTCAAACGTTCACCTTTTGTAGGCCAAAAAGCATCCAGTGCCAAAGGTGCGTTTATAATCAAGCACGATGATGAGTTTTAAACAGATGTTTGGCTGAAGCCGTTCCGACTGAAAAAAAAGACCTAGTTTAGATTTCTTGAAATCAGTCACGCTGACCGATCGCTGAGAAGTTTGTTTTTTTTAACCCATATGTTTTATTAAGCGTAGCTGTTAGTGTCATGGCACCTCATTTTTGCCGGATTACAGTTGGACGCGTAGCTGAACTGCATTGGCTCACGGACAGGCTTAGTAGGAATGTTTATAACTCGGTTGACGCCCTTTTACTCTTTACACATTGTGTAGACGTGATTGGAAAGAAGCTCTTGAGAGCTTCGTCTTCACGATGACTTCACAGCGACCGTTCTAGTTCTAGAACCCACCAGCACGAGTGTTCCGACTGTGATGACATCATTATGACATCAACAGTTCTGATTCTACAATGCCCTCGTAAGAATGGCAGCAGCTGTTTTTGTTGTTCTTCGGTTGGCAGTGCATCACAGTGACTGTTTTTAAGCGCTTGTGCAGTTAAAGGCATGCGGTGCACATTCAGCAGCTCGCAGGGTTTTGATTTTCCTCTTTCCTGTTCTCTCATCCTTCCTGATTCTATCTGTTTCCCTCCCTTTTTTCTTGTTGCTTTTATGTGGTCACAAGGGTAGAACAGTGGTTTTGGTAGCACTTTTGAAGCCTGTATATGTAATGTATTATATAAAGTATTCTGAATGCATGCTATATCAGTGGGTATTGCTTAATATTGACATTTTTAAATTATTGAGCTAAATCAGACAATATTTTTTAGCAGATAATGTCAAGGATTATTTTTGCACTTTAAAAAAAAAACTCTGAAATTGGGTTATGATTAGGAATTTTTAAGGCATTATACTTTTTAAAGGTATAACTGTAATTTATATTGCAACTGTAGTTACAATTTTGTACAAGAACCTACAACTGATGTATTATATAAATGCATTAAGAATTCTTTTATAATATACTATATATGCATGCTTAATAGATATTATACTATTTTCTTTCACCCATTTTTTTTTATTATTTACAGCTCTTCAGATATTAATGCTGCAGTACAAATTATGGCGGATGCTCTTGTCACCATCTAGTGGTAAATCTAAAGAACCGTACACATTATTTAAAGGGATAGTTCACCCATAAATTAAAATTCTGTCATTTACTCACCCTCAAGTTGTTCCAAACCTGTATGAATTTATTTCATTTGCTGAACACAAAAGAAGATATTTTTGGGAATTTGTGTAACAAACAGTTGATGGTCCCCATTGAGTTACATAGTATTTTTTTTCCATACTATGGAAGTCAATGCACTGTAAAAAAAAAAATTCTTATCACAACATTTGTTCTTTTGTCAAATTAGCTTAGATAATTAATGTGGTTCAGATAACATAATATTTTGAGTTTCAATCGCCTTCATTGTATTAACTCAAATTTTCAATTTTCAATGAACTCAAAACTTATTTTTTTAAGTTAAGCCAACAATTCTTTTTTACAGTGTAGGGACCAATTTGAGGGTGAGTAAATGATGAGTTTTGGATGAACTATCCCTTTAACTCCATTGATGGTGTTTTGTATTTGCATTTTGCGTAACTATGAGCTCGTGTTTGTTTATTTCTTAGGAAAAATTGCTTTGTTGATTTTTTTTTATAGCATTATAATCATGTTCCCTAAGGTCCTTGTGATCAGTAGCCAAAAAAAGTACAACAAACAAAGTTTCTCATGACACTACCAGTCAAATGCTTGGACACACTTGAACTTGTCCAAACTTTTGACTGGTAGAGTACACTTTATGGACAGGACATGCTTTCATTTATTGTGTAATAGTAAATTTTATTCAGTGATGTTCTGTCATGTAGATGTTCAGGGTATAATATTAGTGGTTAGCTATATGTCACTGACAGTTTTGACATCCTGTAGTGCGAAATCAAACGACATGGTTTAAAATGAGATTCGCTCAGTGAACAAAGAATTTCGATAATCTCAGGCGAGTCTTGATCTGGTGTGATTTTGGGATTGGAGCCGACAGAGATAAGCCATAGACCATTTTAGAACTAATAATGGAAGTGTAGGTCAGAAGATGATGTATCTATTCCCTCTTTTCCTGTCCTCCACCCCGCTCATCCTCTCTCTTCCTGACTACTGTAGGCCTGCATTATCCTGCTTTGTAACAAAACATTTCATTGCGTTGTCACACACAGGCTTTATAGGTAATTTAAAGTACAAAATGTTCCAGGGAAAGTCCCTTTTTAAGCTCAGATGTTTTGACTATGAATTTTTATGGACTCTTTTACAGATATTACTATGTAGAGTTTAGAGAGCGTATTCAGGTTCATGCCTTAATCTCTGTTATAGACATGCGGTGGGTTAAACCGGCCCTCATTCACTCAGCACTGATGATGAGATTCTACAGCAGATTTAAAATATGACGAGACCATGTGATCCATTGTAATATTAACATGAGGATTATTAGTTGTTCCGGAGGTTGTTGGATAATTTAGTTATTGTTTATTGTTGAATGTTTAGTGATGATGTACAAGTTTTATCAACAGTATTTGGGGCATAATTTCGATTACAATAGAAAATTATTTTGACTCGTCTCTCTGTATTTATTTTTTTTTAAAAAGCAAAGCAAATATCCCATATACAGTAGTGTACTTAAAAGTTACAAAGGGTTTAAAATAGGGATGCACCGATATGAAAATTTTGGCCGATAACTCTTTATATTTGAAAGCCGATAACCGATATATTGGCTAATAAGTTTAAATCAAAATTTGTATATAATTTTTGAGAGGCTGATTAGTTTCACCAAAGTCCCAAGCACACAATTATTACATTCGCATTATAATTTTATGAAGCCTATATGACAGACTTTATTATTTCAATCATATTTCAAGCAATTCAAACAATAACATTAAAAATAAAGATGCACAGATACTACATTTCTCCACCGATACTGATGATTCAGAGTGATATCTGCCGATACCAATAACGATACCGATAGTTTGGGGGTTCTGCATTTTATACCTTCTTTTAAATTAATGATAATTTCATTATAAGTAATAATTAATCATTATATTTGAATTATATTTTGAAAGAAATGCAAATAAAAACTTTATTCTGTCCATTCTATCCAACTTTCAGAGTAACTGGTATCAGTTATAAACAAACACATTACTCAAATTAATATTGACACGCATTAACTAAATTCTGAAGATTAAATTAATGTCTTTCTGAATGTTATTAATTCATATAAATACTATTAATATTGAACATCAAACTGGTTTCTTAGCATTTTCTTTTTACAAAGCACAAATTCAGTGCATTTTCCTGTCCTTTTGATTGACAGGATATATCGTCCCTGATTATCGGCTGTTTTTAACCTATCGATATATCGCTATATTCATTTTTAATTAGAGAGGCACTGATATATCGGCCAGTAACCGATATTGGTCGATAAAAGCAAATTTTCACACTATCAGCCGTTAACCATTATTATCGGTGCATCTCTAATTAAAAATGAATATAGCGGCTGATACCGATATGGTGGCCGATATATCATGCACCCCTAGTTTAAAATCAGAAACATACAGCTCATATTTATGATTTATAATATTTATTTTTTTAAATAAATTTATGATGATTTATAATATTATTGTACCTGTAAAACTGTAAGTCATGCTTTTCCAGCTGGAACTACTTTATAGGTGGATGAACATCTATTTGAGTATTACCAATGTCATTTTTGTGATTGATTTTTGGTCTCCTTATGCATATTTTAACAATCCTTCCTTTTTTTTTAAGAGAGGCATAAGTCACAATTATTTTTGCTTTGAAGTCAATATTAGGACATCAGTGCTGTTGAGAAATTGAGGCAAAATATTTCTATTAGATATTAGATATGATTAGATATGGTTGTGTTCATTCGTTTGTTGTGTTCATTTCAGCTGTATCTTATTTTTGCATCTTATTTCAGATTTAAATTGAGAATCTCTATGTTAAGTAATAGAAACGCTCAGGCTTTTGGGAAGTGCTCATGCTCCATCCATTATCGCTAGCTATGTTTCCATCCACCTGTTTTTATGCGCAGAAATATTAAAAATGTATGAGCTCGATTGAGGCGGATACCTTTTTATCGATAAGAAGACATGCGCTTAAACTACGACGGAAACACATTTACCGAATAAATCCCTTGATGCGCAACAACAGACTCACGTGACTTTGCCTCAACAGTGGATGTGATTGGATAACTGGACTAACCAGTGGACCAATCGCATCACACAGTATCTCAAATGTTGGTTTGATCATTCTGAAATGCCTAAGCCAACCCAGACAGCAACATAATGTCGGCCCAGATCCGGGCCACAACTGGTGTGGAATTCACGTGTGCCAACACTATGTTGCTGTCTGGGAAAGTCTGTCAGTAAAATGATTTGGTTTAATTCTCTCCGAGAAGCATCTCACATGATTGTGTTTATACACACCAGGTATCTGAACGCAAGATCACATGACAGCGTTTATTACGTTCGTCTGCTCGCTCCGAGTCAATTTATGATGGCGGAAAAAGGAGCCACAGTGGCTTCCCTGATTGTAGCAACTTCCATTTTAGTTGGATATTTTGCGGCAATTTTCAGTTTTGTTTTCTTGAACACATGGAAACGGTGCTTTATTCGCAGATGTTTTACGCAATATTCAAATGTAGTTAAATTCACAACTTTGGATGGAAACATAGCTACTGTCAGTACAGCATCATGTTGTGTTATAAAACAACTTTACCTAACTACCTAAAGTATTAATTTAAATATTTCGTGGCGGATCAGTCCGTGGTCATATTTGAACGTTGCTGTGAATCTTTTCAACGTCTCATCCTTCACACTTCACCCTCACGATCAAAGGGCTCTCTTATTGGCACACCATTATGACCTCACAGTGACATCATAGCCGGGGGCGGGTCTTGCTCTGAGAACCGGATGAGACGCAGCCTGGTCGATTAGCACGCGTGAACTGTATCGATGGGTGCAGATTCTGTGCCAATTACTGTATTTTTGAAGTTCTGGGAGTGCACACGAGCATTATCCTTGCGCAAATGTATATGAATTATTTTTTATTGAACAAATACATCACTGAAAGTAAAAGTGGTCACATGCCATTCAACAGGTTTTTGTCGTCAGTTGTATAGAAAATAGCATAAAACTATGGTTTGATTCTGTCTCTACATCTGCTGTCATTTGGAGATGTCACTCCAACTCTGAAACCATTGTGTTTGTAAGACACATATAAAAAATAAAAATTTGCAATAACATGTCTGTGATCTGAATTTACTTGGACACGCCAAGCTTTAATCAACTGCGCTTTCGTCAAAAAGGAAGCATACGTTCAAGAATCACACTGAAAACACTATTTTGCTTTCATTTAAGTTATCTAGATTCAATAACATCAACCAAAAATGAGCAATTCTGCGTATTTCAACATTTACTAATACATTCAAATCAAAAGTTGTATGCATCAGTTCATGCACTGTGAACTAACATGAACAACTATTTATATTAACTAACATTAACAAAGGTTAATACATGCGGTAACAAAAAGATCCTCATTAGTTCCGAATTAACTAACGTTAACAAATAAGACTTTATTGTCATCATTGCACTTTTAAAAATTCAGTTTTAAAATGACAAACTCACATCAATCACACAATATATACAAATCAACAGATTTAACAGCCACTCATAAAACCAACAAATTAAAATCACAACATTGTACGCATTTTATCATACTGAAACAATCAAAGTTAAAACATTGATGTGATGCGGCTTTGCAAATGTTTAGTAAGGCAAAGAAAGGTGTTCATATTTAAAACACAACCTTTTGCGGCTTAGATCACAGTTCCTGGTTTTCCTCCAGTTTCTGGAAGACGGCGAGACTGCGGAGTTGAGACTGCAGCTCTCCATCCTTCCACACGATGAGCAGGTGATCCGTGGAGCAGGTGACCAGACCCTTCTCCTTAAAACTCAGAAACATCTGGAACACAAGCCACAATGAGTCCTTTATTTACAGAGACCTCCATCATAACGTATCCACATTACTAAAAGCCTTTTTAGTAACTTGATTTCACCATATACAACACGTTCCTGTATCAACATCTCTGTTGATCCTGGAACAACGCTCCAAGTTTACAGTTTGCTTCAAGTTTAGGCTTAAAAGCAGGGTTAGGAGCTTCTACATTAGTGTTATTCACACATCATTTCCCTTTGATTTTAGGAATAACAAACAGGTAGGGTTAGGTTTAGGGGTAGGAATACATTTTTGGACAGGAATGTTGTTCCAGGATCAGAAAAATTACGTAAGTTCTTTCCAACACACTATTTTATGTTTTTAGCGAAATGGTGGCTAATTCGTAGAATCTTAAGTTATAATAAGATCTCAATATTCTCACTGATAATTAGGTTTAGGATTGGACCTTCATGCTTACATTTTTTCTAAAAATTGTAAGTTTCATTGTCACTTCATAAAATACTTGTTTTTACATAACTTACAGTGAGTATAACCAAAGTCCCTTTAAGACAAGTCATTTCACTCGCCGACCATATTTGAAACGCCTCTCAGTCATGCAAGCGCAGCTCCTCTCTCTTTGAATGGGGAAACACCAAATTCTCCAAAACTGTTCGCCAAGCTTTCGATTAAATTTCATATTTGAAATCACCAATGAAATCTGACAACAACTGTCTCATAAATTTTGTTTCTAAACACTCAAATCATGACAAAAAACTGTATTTTTCATGCTGGCTCAAGCTAATTCTCACACGCAGTCCTAAATGCGTGTCTCTTGTGCCTCATTTCGGAGGCGCGTGTCTGACTGTTTCCGGTGATTCTAACGGCCGCTGCAGTGACGCGATGACTTTACCAATCGGCGATTGGCTCTTATTCAGGCGGGACTTATTCCGCCATATTGTGCGTTGCACTTTCTTCCATTCAAAACAGTACGAGTCACGCGTCTTGTGTTATTCTACAGTCTTTAGTATAACTAAAGCAGAAAGAATTGACATGTTTGAATATTTGGTTTGAAATTTCACAACAGCTAAAATTGACTAAAATTAGATTACACTGCAAGTAAAGATTATCTTAGTATTTTTATCTTGTGTTTCAGTACAAATATCTAAAAATTCTTAAATGAAGGCATTTACTTGAGAAGCAAAATTACTTTATATTATAGTCTTGTTTTCTGTAAAAGTTGATTAAAATCAAGTGAATTTATACTTAAACCAGAACAAATATCTTTTACTAATAGGGTCAGAAAAATAAACTTAAAAGGGATAGTTCACCCAAAAATGAAAATGATCCCATAATTTACACATCCTCAAGCCATCCTAGGTGTATATCTCTTTTTTTAGACAGAGTTATATTATAAAATATCCTGGCTCTTTCAAGCTTTATAATGGGAGTGAATGGTGCTCAAGATTTTGAAGTCCATAAAAGTGCATCCATCCATCATAAAAGTAATCCATACGGCTCCAGGGGGTTAAAAAAAAGGCCTTCCAAAGTGAATTGATGGGTTTTTGTAAGAAAAATATCCATATTTAAATCTTTATAAACTAAAATAACTAGCTTCCGGCAGATGGCGAACACAAATCGACTTACGCCAAAAGACTAACCTCTGACCTGACGTATGATAAAAGCGGAAGTGATAGAGCAAAACAAAACACCGGTCACAAATTAGAAGTCTAAAACAAGAAAGTTTTAAATATGGATATTTTTCTTACAAAAACCAATCGCTTCTCTTCAGAAGGCCTTTATAAAAAGGGATAGTTCACCCAAAAATGAAAATTTGATGTTTATCTGTCGAAAATTAGTCGAAAAAACATGCACAGACAAATCCAAATTAAACCCTGCGGCTCGTGACGACACATTGATGTACTAAGACACGAAACTGAAGACGCACTCATTGAAGTATATGCGCGAGACATCACTTCCGCTGTCAGAGTGCGATCAGACCTAACTAAGCGAATGCTGAACGCAGTTGGACATAGTGGTGTATTAGAGGTAAAAAATGCTATAAATACTGTTCGGTTTCTCGCACAAACCGATCGTTTCATGTCTTAGGACATCAATGTGTCGTCACGAGTCGCAGGGTTTAATTTGGATTTGTCTGTGCGTGTTTTTTCAACTCTTATTGATAGAGTTCCCATTCACTCCCATTAGTTGACTGACAGACGGCAACGGTTGGGGTTAAAAATCATCATTTGTGTTCTGCTGAAGAAACAAAGTCACATATATCTTGGATGCCCTGGAGGTAAGCAGATAAACATCCAATTTACATTTTTGGCTGAACTATCCCTTTAACCCTTTGGAGCTGTAGGGATTATTTTTATGATGGATGGATGCACTTTTTTAAACTTCAAAATCAGGAGCCCCATTCATTACCATTTTAAGCTTAGAAGAGCCAGGATATTTTATAATATATCTCCTACTGTGTTCGTCTGAAAGAACATAGTCATATACACCTAGGATGACTTGAGGATGACTAAATCATGGGATAATTTTCATTTTTGGGTGAACTATCCCTTTAATTCAAAGGGAAAACAAGATTATTTTTTCTGACACCACTGGCAGATATTTGTTCATGTTTTAAGCATAAACTCACTTATCATTTTGCATCTCAAGTAAAAGTATCATTATTTAAGAAAGTTTATTTGCACTGGAAAGAAAGAAAAAAAATACTGAGTAAGGTGGAAACTACATAAAAATAAACTTTATTTTATTCAGTATTATCTTGTCATTCATTTCAGTTAAAGACAAAAACCATGACTAAAACATGACTAAAAAAATACCACTGAGCAAGAAATCCAGCAAACATTTGATCAGTATGTGAGCTCCCTGAGAGTTGAACCCATGACCTTGGCATTGCTGGAGCCGAATCTCTACCAGCTACAGGAACTACAACATTCTTAAACTTTATACACAGAACTAATAATAGAAGTGTAGGTCATTAGATGAAGTCTCTATTCGCCTCTTTTCCTGTCCTCCACCCCTCTCATCCTCTTTCTTCCGGCGTTTCTATGTTTCAGGGTTAAAAATGCTACTGTAAGTCAAATCAGGGCTCCTGTTAGCCTACACTGCCTTGGCCAAACAAACCTTTATTGTCAGAGAAGAGGTTTTTAGGTCAAATAAAAAAAAAATTAAAGAAAAAGAAAAGTTCTGTCAAACTCAGATGGGAATGTATAAGACATTGTACATGCCTTAAAAGAACAGTTATCAGTTACTCACCGACTTGTTTTTATATGCATGCCTAAATCACATTGAGATAAGCAAATAATAAAACTCGCTGAAGTTGATAGAAACATGCAATATGAATAATAACGTAATGCTAATGTGATGGGTGTGCTGGCGAAACAGACTACATGTCAGATGATCGATGCGAAAGTTGACTTGTATGTAGATCACATCCTTCACTCTGTCAGAAAGTTTAATTAAACTGCAGGTCAGAACGATTCTCTGCTCCATCCAGGATCGATGACTTCTAATAAGACACTATTTCTACTCATAAGATCAAAAGCTTTCATCTAAAACTAGTTCATGAAACTAGGTCGAGAAAAACACTCAATTACACTAGTCAAAGAAAAATCATCCATGCCACATTACTGTACCTGCACAGCTCCAGAGTGACCAATCAGATCACCGGTCAGTTCCAGTGAGCGCAGACCAGGGACTTCTGGGATTTTTTTGGCAGGAGGGCATGACTGCTTACTGGACCTGCCAAAAGTGCCAAACATGCCAAAAAACCCTGAAAGAGAAAGCAAACATCTGAATTGCCCAAACCACCCAAAACTGGTGATAATGTAATATCATAATAATGTATTTAACTTTAAAAGAAACCCACAAGCATCTGTTTTCAGTCATAAATCATTTCATTCAATGAGAGACTGTCACACATTAAATATATATGTAGCGGCCGTTCAGTGCTCGTGTACCCGCCGAGAACAGCTTCATTTCGGCCAGTGCTACGGGGATTTGCCGCTGGCTCTTATATGAGATATAATTTATTTTGCATACATAAAACGGGCAAAATAAGGTCGCATTTGTTAACATTCATGTATTAACTAAGATGAACCAGCTATGAGCATTATATCTTTTTACAATTATTAATCTTTGTTAATGTTAGTTAATAAAAATGTTCATTATCATGTTAGTTCACATTTCATTAACTCATGTTAAAGGGTTAGTTCACCCAAAAATGAAAACGATGTCATTAATGACTCACCCTCATGTCGTTCCAAACCCGTAAGACCTTCGTTCATCTTCTGAACACAGTTTAAGATATTTTAGATTTAGTCCGAGAGCTTTCTGTCCCTCCATTGAAAATGTATGTACGGTAGACTGTCCATGTCCAGAAAGGTAATAAAAACATCATCAAAGTAGTCCATGTGACATCAGTGGGTTAGTTAGAAGTTTTTGAAGCATCTAAAATACATTTTGGTCCAAAAATAACAAAAACTACGACTTTATTCAGCATTTTCTTCTCTTCCGGAATCCTTTCTATTGAATTGATTCCATTGAATTGATTCCATTGAATCCTTTCATCTGTCGGCGCTGGTAATGCACTTTTACGTAGTTGTTTTTGGCGATTAGGACATGTGCGACATGCACACTTATGCACCATTTTAAAAAAATATAGCAATACCAAAATACAAACAATGTAGAATAGCTTGAATACAGCGTGCGTCTCCCTCAGACTGTAAACGAAGCTCGGGAGCACCAGATAACGCGTCAGCAGCGTCTTACGTCAGCAGCATCACTGCGGAGTCGTGAACCCGGATTGACAACAGACCCGGAAGAGAATACAATGCTGAATAAAGTCGTAGTTTTTGTTATTTTTGGACCAAAATGTATTTTTGATGCTTCAAAAACTTCTAACTAACCCACTGATGTCACATGGACTACTTTGATGATGTTTTTATTACCTTTCTGGACATGGACAGTATACCGTACATACACTTTCAATGGAGGGACAGAAAGCTCTCGGACTAAATCTAAAATATCTTAAACTGTGTTCCGAAGATGAACGGAGGTCTTACGGGTTTGGAACGACATGAGGGCGAGTCATTAATGACATCATTTTCATTTTTGGGTGAACTAACCCTTTAACAAATACAACTTTTGATTTTAAAAATGTATTAGTAAATTTTGAAATTAACATTAACTAAGATTAATAAATGCTGTAGAAGTATTCTTCATTCTCAGTTCATGTTAACTAATGTAGTTAACTAATGAAACCTTATTGTAAAGTCTAACTATTATAACTAAATAATTATAATATTAAAAGGTATATTTACAATTTATAAGCAAAGGATACAGTCAGATAGACATTATCCCCAAATTACAATTTCTGCAATAGACCAATCAGAATCAAGCATCCCAGATTAATAAATATAAATAGTATAATATTTTATACTATCATTTATTATATTATAATAACATTTATTATCATAGTTTATTATTAATAGCATTTGAATTATGTGCAATTTAAGAACATCAGAAAGATATAAAGCTGTTTTTCTATTGGCTATTTAAATATTGGTGTTTGTACTCAGGTAATAATTTTACAGCAGCTGGACTGAACCACCCACACAAACACACACATTCTCCACACAGGATGATGAAACAAATGATGATACGAGAACATCTGGATCAATTTCAGAAAGAGGGAAGGAAGGATGTGGCTTGTGATGGTACGGGGAAAGGGGTGAGAAGGTATTTAAAGGATTAGGATTAGGACCTGATCATTTACTCACCCCCATGTCATCCAAAATTTTTATGTCTGTTTTTCTTCAGTTGAAACGAAATTAAGGTTTTTGAGGAAAACATTCCTGGATTTTGTCTCCATATAGTGGACTTCACCGGCTACCAACGGGTTGAAGGTCCGAAGTGCAGCTTCAAAGGACTCCACACGATCCCAGCCGAGGAATAAGGGTCTTATCTAGTGAAACGATTGGTCATTTTGTAAAGAAAATACATTTTTATATACTTTTTAACCACAAATGCTCATCGTGCACTGCTCTGCGATGCTCCACGCATTACGTAATCGTGTTGGAAAGGTCACTTGTGACGTGGACGGAAGTACCGATCCAGTGTTTACAAAGTGATCATGCAAAGACTAAGTCAAACGGCCTTTACAAAAAAGGTAAAACAAAGATGACGGACGATTTTGAAGTTGGAGGAGAAAATGAGATGTTTTTTGCCCAATGTCACACGTGCAAGACAAGCATTTTGTGGTTAAAAAGTATGTCATTTTTTTTTTTAAATGATCGTTTTGCTAGATAAGACTCCTATTCCTCATCTAGGATCGTGTAGAGCTCTTTGAAGCTGCACTGAAACTGACATTTGGACCTTCAATCCCTTGTTATGACTCAGTTAACTGCCCAAACAAACTCTAATATTAATAAGGCAAGGGTCAAGAGCCCAACTAAAGACTCATCTCCACGATGGTGGCTTAAAAATTTTGATTTTTCTCCTTTGGTGATTCCGCGTGTTCGTCTATATCGGATGTCCAGAAGACGTCAAAAAAAGACGTCATAAAAACTTTCATTCTGGCCCCTCAGTGGACGTCTTTTCAACCTGAGACAAGACCTCAAAAAGACGTCTTCTGGACGTAATTTGCTCAGTGGGCAGTAGTGTTGCTTTCGTCAACGAAAATTATGACTAAATATCGTCGTCAACGAACCTTTATCACGTGACGAAAAAGAGACGCGGAGTGAATGCTGGTCATGTGACGATGACTATAATTAAACGTATAATGCAATACTGTTGACGAATAAAAACGAGACTAAATGTGGTTTACAAAATAAAAACTATGCTAAAATGTCTCTTAATTTTCGTTGACCAAAACGAGATGAGATGAGACGAAATGTTATAACGTTATTTCGTCTCGTTTAGTTACGTTATTATTATTATTTTGCAGTATTTGTTTCCTGTGTCTCACTTCAGGAGCTGCATCAGGTCGCACTGCGCAGACGCAGGCGACGTCACTTTCTCAAGCCCGATTTGCGGCATTATTTAGAAGATGTAGCTGCGGTGAGTTTAGCATAAATGACAACAAACAAAGTTAAGTCTGACACAGAGAAAGGGACCGATATGTAGGGAAATATGTAGATTTCACGTGCTCATAACTTCATAAAAAATGCACAGATCATAGAAAATGCACATCATTATTTAAAGCAGATTCTTACGAAATGAATCCAAACTCAACATAATATATTGCGTTGTTCACAAGATATTACACAGGAAATGATTTAACATACTTGGCTAAAAACGTGTCTCATCTTTCCGGGATGCAGTGTGTATCCAATGGTCAAAAAATTATTTTTCTCTGATCTTATTGCTTTCCTGAGTTATTCCATGTCAAACAAAAAAATAAAAATTATAAAAATATATATATATTTTTTTGTCTTTTATCAGCAGTTTTTCAGCATGAAAATGTCTAAATGTAATGTAATTTATATTTTCTAAAAAATTAAAAAGTGTTCTATCAAATGATACCTACCTTTTGACCTTTTGAGTTATGAGTCTTTACTTTTGTGTTTGTCGCTCAGAAAAAAAAACAAAAAAACACTCTAAAAAGCCTTCGGGTCTTAAAGGGTTAAGAGACATCTCAAGGCATTATAAGGTATTATCTATAAGGTAACAATAATATAATAAGATAACTGTTTAAAATGGATTTGGCTAAAAGAAAATTTTGGTTTTGTCTGTATTATTAAGTACTTATACTATATTGACTGTGTTAAATAGAATTGCATTACTAAAAAGAGACTAAAATACAATTTTCATTGACTAAAATCAGACTAAAGAGACTAAAATTAAAACAGGCCGCCAAAAACAACACTAAACCCCAGTGAAATCCACTATATGGAGAAAAATCCTGGCATATGTTCCTCAAAAACCTTAATTTCTTTTCGACTGAAGAAAGAAAGACATCTTGGATGACATGGGGGTCCTTTAAGAGATAAAACAGAAGCTGAAATGAGATCTGAAGGTGTTTGCGCTGTCAAAAGGAGGCGTGTCCTGCTCACCTGAGGAGGCGGGTTCAGCAGGGAGGGGGAGGTCCTGTAACTCCCACATTCTCACACTACCGTCCTCGGAGCACGACATCAAGTGCCTGCAAAACAAATATAAAACACTTTGAAATGCTTCATGAAAGATGTATTTGAGAAAGTATTTGATGCCTTTCATACCCGTCCTCCTGCAGCATGGTGTGCAAGACATTCGAATCGTGGGCCATCTTCCTGTACGCCACCACACTCTTCATCGGCACATTATAAACAAACAGACCACTGCCTACAGCTGCCACTATAAACTGAAAGAGGTTTGAACTATGTAAGGCAAATTATCATACATAAATGCAATGGAAGGTAAACGCTCCTTTACCTCTCCATCTGAGCTCATGTGTTGAATCGACCTCTCGATCTGTTTCTGGTGAGTCAGTCTGACCTCCGATTGGCTTTCTCCTGCTGGCTCCTCCCACAGAATGAGCTCATAAGCCTGGATCGTCCAATCAACTGAATCCCAGATGATGAGCTCACCGATATGAGAGCCACTCGCAAACAAGCCGTCTGAGATGAACAATAACCAGCACTAAGCACAACAATACTCAACACAAGCTGGTAGTAGATACAAAACGATCTTAATGTGTGTATGAGAAATGAAAATTGGTATTGATTGCTATCAAATGTCTCACCGTTGATGTTGATGAGAGAATGGATGGTGTCGTGATGGTCAGCTAGATGACGCATGGCCATAACCGCAATGTCTGAGCCAGACATGTTCAACTTAAAAATCACTGAAACATCAGAAATCATTCATTTAACTAAAAAAAATAGCTTTAGCTAAAACATAAAAGTTTTTACTACTCAGAGGATTTTTAAACTGAACTGTACTTGAGTGTAAATCTTTTGAAACATATTTGTTGAATGTACCATTAATTTATTTTAGATATAAAATTATTTTTCAGTTACCAATCTCTTTATCCATGGCAGCTGCAATGAAGTTCTTCGGTAACTCCACCATGGCTGAGATTCCTTCAGAATGAAGCAGAAGATGTATTAAAATAATTCTTTAAATACACTGTACATATACTGTTTGAAAGACTGGGGTCAGTAAGATTTTTTTTTTTTTTTTTAAGAAATTAACACTTTTATTCAGCAAGAGTGCATTAAATTGGTCTAAAGTGACAGTTAAGACATGTATAGCATTACAAAAGATTTCTATTCATCTATTTCTATTACTATTCAAAAGATCTTTCATTTCATCAAAGAATCCTGAAAATCTGAATGTATCACAGTTTTCACACAAAAAAAATATTAAGCAGCACAACTGTTTTCAACATTGATCATAATAAAAAAATGTTTTTTTTTTTTTGAGCAGTAAATCAGCATATTAGAATGATTTCAAAGGATCATGTGACACTGAAGACTGGAGTAATGATGCTGAAAATTCTGCTTTACATCACAGGAATAAATTACATTTGAAAATCTATTCAAATAGAAAACAGTTATTTTAAACAGTAATAATATCTTAACAATATTACTATTTTTACTGTATTTTAGATATAAAAAAAATGCAGCCTTGGTGAGCAGAATAGACATTTTTAAAGTAGTTTGAAAACAATTATTTTGGCAGTTCAAAACCAGTCATAAGGGTCATTAAAAATTGAGAGGTATACATCATCTGAAAGCTGAATAAAAAAGGTTTCCATTGATGTATGGTTTGTTAGGATAGGACAATGTTTGGCAGAGATTTGAAAATTATTTGAAAATCTGGAATGTGAGGGCGCAAAAAAAAAAAAAAATCAGAATATTGAGAAAATCACCTTTAAAGTTGTACAAACGAAGTCCTTAGCAATGCATATCCACTCACAAAAATACATTTTTTTATATATTTACAGTATGAAATTTACAAAGTATCTTCATCTTTACTTCGATAATTCATTCATTTTGACCCATACAAATGTATTGTTGGCTATTGCTACAAATATACCCGTGCGACTTATGACTGGTTTTGTGGTCCAGGGTCACATGCGGTGTTGCAGAAATTACATGTTGCCACTTTAAGTTCATAAAAATACTAGTAATATGTGCTGCATTAAAGTTATTGTGTGTTATGTAGACAGTTTCAGGTCTTTGACAGAAGTTCCTGTCTGTGTTGTCTTTGTTTTGCATGAACCTCATTCGTGTGTGTGTGTGTTTGTGTGTGTGTGTGTGTGTGTGTGTGTGTGTGTGTGTGTGTGTGTGTGTGTGTGTGTGTGTGTGTGCGCATGTTTTTGTGACATATCAGGACACAAATGTGTATAATGACATGGGTATGACATAGGTATTACAAAAAGAGGTGACTTATGAGGACATTCCCCATGTCCCCACTTTTCAAAAGGCTTATAAATCATACAGAATGAGTTTTTTTGAGAAAGTAAAAATGTGCACAGTTTCCTGTGATGGGTAGGTTTAGGGGTAGGGGTAGGGGTAGTGTAGGGGGATAGAAAATACGGTTTGCACAGTATAAAAACCATTACAACTATGGAATGACCCCACAATTCACAAAAACAAACGTATGTGTGTGTGTGTGTGTGTACCTGCATCACTGTGATGAACCATTTTACACTGCAGCTCAAAGTCTCTGTTCCAAACACACAGTTCATTTCCTCCCGAGAGCCAAACGTTCAACCGATCCAACACCAGCAAACACTGAAAAACAGACACATTAATCAGTGTGCAAACACACAGAATCCACCGACACACACTGAAAGAGGAACAGACCTGTTTACACACACAATCCAAACCACTGCACACTGAAACAGGAAGGTGGCCACAAACCCGCTTCACATACTGTACCTTCACAGAGGACTGGAGATCAGATATATTCTGCACTCGGTTTCCTGAATCTGGATCCCATAACTGCTGTAGAATTAAGGACAACCGTCAACACAAAGCGCACATACACTTCAGCACATGTGTGTAGAAGGATACACTGAGTGTTCGGTCTGATGAGGCTGTGATGAGCGCCGTGTGTGCGGTTCCGCCTCTGATGAAGGTATATGATGTCATTGCAGTGATCTGCTGCGTATGGCCGCGCAACTCCAACAAACATTCACCAGTCTGAAACACACACAAACAAATGCTGATATTGAGCTTGAGGTCAGAGTAAATACAGTTATATAGTAATATGGCAGCAATCGATTAAAAAGTACATTTTTCTTTATTTTATTAATGTGTGAACAAAGAATAACACCAGCTGCAAAATATGAATACATACAACTCAATATTGTGAACAGAAAAGCTTCAGTATTGATGAATATTTGAAAATATACTAATATACTATTTAATTAATAATGTACATTGTTAATTAAATTGTTACTAGTTTCAGTATATTATGTATGTATGTGTGTGTGTATATATATATATATATATATATATATATATATATATATATATAAATCGATTAATCATGATAATTGCATCTAACATAAAAGTTTGTAAATTTGTGTGTGTGTGTGTGTGTGTGTGTGTGTGTGTGTGTGTGTGTGTGTGTGTGTGTGTTTAAATTAGTGCTGTTGACTCGATTAATCGTGATTAATCACATCTAACATAAAAGAATGTAAATATATGTCTATATTAGTGCTATCGAATCGATTAATTGCAATTAATTGCATCTAACATAAAAGTTTGTGTTTAAATTAGCGCTGTTGACTTGATTCATTGTGATTAATCGCATATAACATAAAAGTTTGTAAATATATATGTTTGTATATTAGTGCTGTCAAATCGATTAATTGTGACTAATTGCATCTAACATAAAAGTCTGTAAATATATAGTATGTGTGTGTTTAAATTAGTGCTGTCGACTTGATTAATCGCGATTAACTGCATCAAACAAAAGTCTGTAAATATATATGTGTTTGCTTAAAATAGTGCTGTCGACTTGATTAATCGCAATTAATTGCATCTAACATAAGTCTGTAAATATGTTTAAATTAGTGCTGTCAACTTGATTAATCGTGATCAATTGCATCTAACAAAAGTTTGTAAATATATGTGTGTTTAAATTAGTGCTGCTGACTGGATTAATCATGATTAATCGCATCTAACATAAAAGTTTGTAAATATGCTTGTATATTAGTGCTGTCAAATCGATTAATTGTGACTAATTGCATCCAACATAAAAGTCTGCTGTCGACTTGATTAATCGCGATTAACTGCATCAAACAAAAGTCTGTAAATATGCGTTTAAATTAGTGCTGTCAACTTGATTAATCGTGATTAATAGCATCTAACATAAAAGTTTGTAAATATATAATGTGTGTCTATATTAGTGGTGTCAAATCAATTTATCATGATCAATTGCATCTAACAAAAGTTTGTAAATATATGTGTGTTTAAATTAGTGCAGTCGACTTGATTAATCGCGATTAACTGCATCAAACAAAAGTCTGTAAATATATAATATGTGTGTGCTTAAAATAGTGCTGTCAACTTGATTAATCGCAATTAATTGCATCTAACATAAGTCTGTAAATATGTGTTTAAATTAGTGCTGTCAACTTGATTAATCGTGATTAATAGCATCCGACATAAAAGTTTGTAAATATATGTGTTTAAATTAGTGCTGTTGACTGGATTAATCATGATTAATCGCATCTAACATAAAAGTTTGTAAATATCTAGTGTGTGTGTGTGTGTGTGTGTGTGTGTGTGTGTGTGTGTGTGTGTGTGTGTGTGTGTGTGTTTGTTAATGCTGTCAAATCGATTAATCATGATTACTTGCATCTAAACAAAAGTTTATAAAGATATGTGTGTGTGTGTATATATTAGTGCTGTCAAATCGATTAATCGCGATTAACTGCATCTAATAAAAGTCTGTAAATATATAATGTATGTGTGTTAGTACTGTCAAATCAATTAATTATGAATTGCATCTAACAAAAATGTAAATATATAGTGTGTATTTATATTAGTGCTGTCGTCTCGATTAATCATGATTAATCACATCTAACATAAAAGTTTGTAAATATATAATATATGTGTACGCGTGTACACACATATTAGTGCTGTCGAATCGATTATTCGCGATTAATTGCATCTATATTAGTGGTGTCAAATCGATTTATCGTGATCAATTGCATCTAACAAAAGTTTGTAAATATATGTGTGTTTAAATTAGTGCAGTCGACTTGATTAATCGCGATTAACTGCATCAAACAAAAGTCTGTAAATATATAATATGTGTGTGCTTAAAATAGTGCTGTCAACTTGATTAATCGCAATTAACTGCATCAAACAAAAGTCTGTAAATATATAATATGTGTGTGCTTAAAATAGTGCTGTCAACTTGATTAATCGCAATTAATTGCATCTAACATAAGTCTGTAAATATGTGTTTAAATTAGTGCTGTCAACTTGATTAATCGTGATTAATAGCATCCGACATAAAAGTTTGTAAATATCTAGTGTGTGTGTGTGTGTGTGTGTGTTAATGCTGTCAAATCGATTAATCATGATTACTTGCATCTAAACAAAAGTTTATAAAGATGTGTGTGTGTATATATTAGTGCTGTCAAATCAATTAATCGCGATTAACTGCATCTAATAAAAGTCTGTAATATATAATGTATGTGTGTTAGTACTGTCAAATCAATTAATTGTGATTAATTGCATCTAACAAAAATGTAAATATATAGTGTGTGTATTTATATTAGTGCTGTCGTCTCAATTAATCGTGATTAATCGCATCTAACATAAAAGTTTGTAAATATCTAGTGTGTGTGTGTGTGTGTGTGTGTGTGTGTGTGTGTGTGTGTGTGTGTGTGTGTGTGTGTGTGTGTGTGTGTGTGTGTGTGTTAATGCTGTCAAATCGATTAATCATGATTACTTGCATCTAAACAAAAGTTTATAAAGATATGTGTGTGTATATATTAGTGCTGTCAAATCGATTAATCGTGATTAACTGCATCTAATAAAAGTCTGTAAATATATAATGTATGTGTGTTAGTACTGTCAAATCAATTAATTGTGATTAATTGCATCTAACAAAAATGTAAATATATAGTGTGTGTATTTATATTAGTGCTGTCGTCTCGATTAATCGTGATTAATCACATCTAACATAAAAGTTTGTAAATATCTAGTGTGTGTGTGTGTGTGTGTGTGTGTGTGTGTGTGTGTGTGTGTGTGTGTGTGTGTGTGTGTTAATGCTGTCAAATCGATTAATCATGATTACTTGCATCTAAACAAAAGTTTATAAAGATATGTGTGTGTATATATTAGTGCTGTCAAATCGATTAATCGTGATTAACTGCATCTAATAAAAGTCTGTAAATATATAATGTATGTGTGTTAGTACTGTCAAATCAATTAATTATTAATTGCATCTAACAAAAATGTAAATATATAGTGTGTATTTATATTAGTGCTGTCGTCTCGATTAATCGTGATTAATCACATCTAACATAAAAGTTTGTAAATATATAATATATGTGTATGCGTGTACACACATATTAGTGCTGTCGAATCGATTATTCGCGATTAATTGCATCTAACATAAAAGTTTGTGTATGTGTATACAGAACTGTGGTGTCACAATGCAAAGGTCTTAAAATTAGGCATTATTAATAACAATCAATTATTATTAATTCTAATATTATTATACTAATAATATTATTAGTAATTTTATTTATTACACTATTTATGCCAAAAGAATATCAACCTGCACCAGGCTGACCTATTTCATGTATTTACCATATCATTAACAAACGATTAGCATATTCATAAAGTTCCGTTCTGCTCACCTCAACATTCCAAATCAGCACCAGACCGTCGTCTCCTGCAGATGCAAACCTGCCAATCACAAAAACACACAGATGGCATGTTACTTTTTTTTTGCATTGACTATTTGAATGGTTAAATCAAACAATAAAGCACAAAATGTATCAAACATCGCAGTTGCAATTTATTTTACAGTACATGCACTTTCAATGTACTTACAGTGTACTTACTTACCCACAAAACTACTGAGTAATGTAAGGTAACTACATGGATTAAGGTTAGCTTTAAGGGATAGTATCTATTTATTACTCAGTGTCATTACTACAATAAGTACATAGTATGTACATGTGAAACAGGACTGTAAAATAAAGTGCTACCACCAACATTGCCTGGGTGAAATAAAAAGCATGCACTATGACAGTTTTTCTCTTCTGATTGGATTTTAACAATTGCAGAGGTCACCTTTGACCTCTTGAGCTCAGAAATGAATTGTCTGCAGGAAGAACAGGAGAATGAAACTATGATAAAGGGATGAGACCAGGAAGTATGGAAGGGCTCACAGAAGAGAAACAGGACTCAGGACTCTAAAAGCAATCAGCGACGTTCTGCACACTGCCCTCACCTGAAACTCTCCTACTGCAACGAGATCACCGGGAGCAGCCAGCCGTAACACACACACACACACACACACACACACACACACACACTTCAAGAGAAATAAACCCTGCGTTACACTGCCCTGTGCTGCGTGTTTGTATATACATGAGCTTTTTTAAAGCGGCGGTTAATGCGGACAGGCCCAGAACTGATGGACACTATCAAGTGGATGTTGAAGTGCACACACACCAAACTCCCTCAAGCTGTGATGATTAAGCTCTTGTCACGCTCTGTAAGTTTGCTTTTGGAGAGGATCTGGCTCAGTCTTAGCTGTCAATCACTGGTCAGAGGCAGAAGAAGAGGAGAAGAGGATTGCTTACCTTAAGTCATCAATCTGCACCAGAAATCGAACAATGTCAAAGTGTCCTTTCAGCACCTGCATCTCCGTGAAACAGTTTTTGGGCTGTTCCTCGCCAATGAACAGCGCCGCGCTCTTCTGCCCACGGAGCGAATATAATAGACAAACGAATCATTGCTTCAATCTAGCACAGAATGTGCTGAAATGACTGCTGTTTGCTCGACTGCGTCGGCTTGTCTCTCTGATACATGCTCTGCACTCGTGCAACTATAAGACCAGTCTTTAGGAGAACTGGACACTGAAACTTGCTTCTTATCTTCTGCTTATTGGTAAATAATGGAAACAAAATGGACATGGCTTATGTTGCAAAACTGGACTTTTTGTGACTTTTATCATGTATGGCTGATACCAGCTTCTTTTTTTTCAGTCTTTTTTGTCCAGCCTAACTTTTCCTTACTGTATTAAATAAAATACATTTTAACTATATATACATTAGTGCTGTCAAATCGATTAATCACAATTAATTGCATCTAACATAAAAGCACTAGTGTGTGTGTGTGTGTGTGTGTGTGTGTGTGTGTGTGTGTGTGTGTGTGTGTGTGTGTATGTATATATATATATATATACAGTCAAACCAAAAATTATTCAGACATTTTTGATATATTTTTACTAGTGGGTGCAGGACACTATAGTTCATTTATGTAAGTGAGGATAGCAAAATAAAGTAAACTGTGACATATTATACCCAAAAATTCTTCAAACAGTGGACTACCAGTAAAACTGATAAAAATTTGGAACCAAAAATTATTCAGACACTTTGACCTGACCATGTTTTGCTGAAGTGTCATATTTTATTACCATTTTTTAAACTAGAGTGAATAAATTGTATTAATGAATGAAATGTTTAATTTTCTGAAAAAAATTTTGTTTGACTCATTACATATATATATATATATATATATATATATATATATATATATATATATATATATATATATATATATATATATATGCATTGAAAGAAGTCTCAAGGCTGCATTTATTTGATAAAAAATACAGAATAAACAGAAATATTGTGAAATATTATTACAATTTAAATTAACGCTTTTCTAATTTTATATAATTTAAAATATAATTTATTTCTGTGATGCAAAGATGAATTTTCATCAGCCATTATTTATTCAAAATAATCTTTTATAACAATATAAGTGTTTACTATCATTTTTTTATCAATTTAAAATGTATTTGCTGTATAAAAGTATTAATTTCTTTAAAAAAAAAAAAAATAGAAAGGGAAAAAACTACTGAACCCAAACTTTTGAACGGTAGTGTGTATTGTTACAAAAGATTTCTATTTTAAAAAATGTTGTTCTTTTTTAAAGGTGCCATCGAATTGAAAATTTAATTTACTTCGGCATAGTTGAATAACAAGAGTTCAGTACATGGAAATGACATACAGTGAGTCTCAAACTCCATTGTTTCCTCATTCTTATATAAATCTCATTTGTTTAAACGACCTCTGAAGAACAGGCAAATTTCAACATAACATCGACTGTTACGTAACAGTCGGGATCATTAATATGTACACCCCCAATATTTGCACATGCCAGCTCATGTTCAAGGCATTACACAAGGGCAGCCAGTATTAACGTCTGGATGTGCACAGCTGAATCATCAGACTAGGTAAGCAAGCAAGAACAATAGTGAAAAATGGCAGATGGAGCAATAATAACTGACATGATCATTGATATCATGATATTTTTAGTGATATTTGTAAATTATCTTTCTAAATGTTTCATTAGCACATTGCTAATGTACTGTTAAATGTTGTTAAAGTTACCATCGTTTATTACTGTATTCACGGAGACAAGAGCCGTCGCTATTTTCATTTTTAAACACTTGCAGTCTGTATAATTCATAAACACAACTTCATTCTTTATAAATCTCTCTAACAGTGTAGCAGGGGGTTTTAAAGGGGCTGATTTAAAGGGGCCGCAGCATGAATCGGCGCATTTCTAATTATGCCCCAAAATAGGCAGTTAAAAAAAAATTATTTAAAAAAAATCTATGGGGTATTTTGAGCTGAAACTTCACAGACACATTCAGGGGACACCTTAGACTTATATTACATCTTGTAAAAAAAAACGTTCGATGGTACCTTTAACTTTTTATTCATCAGAGTATCCTAATAATAGTATCACATGTTATAAAATTGTTAAGCAGCACAACTATTTCCAACATTGATAATAAATCAGCATATTATGATTTCTGAAAGATCATGTGACACTGAAGGCTGGAGTAATAATGCTGAAAATTCAGCTTTGATAACAGGAATAAATATTTTAAAGTATATTAAAATAGAAAACCATTATTTTAAATAGTAATAATATTTCACAATATTACAGTTTTTACTGTTTTTGATCCAATGCATCCTTCTTTAAAAAACATTAAAAATAGTAATGTTTCCAAACTTTTGATCAGTACTGTATATTAAAAACTTTTGTTAGTTGCGATTAATCATGATTAATTGATTTGACAGCACTAATATATATATATATAGTGCTTTTATGTTAGATGATTAATCGTGATTAATTGATCTGACAGCACTATATATATAGGCTACTGTAACAGGCCTACTTGCAATTATGTTTTAATAAACCACTTTCTGAGACTTTATGGACAACTAGCATGTCTGAACTGTCAATCCGGGTACAGCTGTATCTTTACATATATTAATAGATGTTACAATGCAATTTATGAACACTTAACGACATTCTCTATGTGAGTCTTAAAGAAATCTGTTTTGGAAATGAATAAGACAGCACTTTCATAGAGACACCCACATACTCTAGCTGTGGTTTATTGTGGCTTGTACTCACCTCCACTGTCCCCTGAGCCTCTCGACCCCCCAAAATCCATCGCAGCATGTTGGTCCTTTAAAAAGAGCCACTGATTTTACATGCAAATAAATAATAAGACAAATCAGTGTAGCTGCATGTTGCGAAACCGCCTGACAGAGACGCGCGCTGCGTTCTGTTGATACTCTTTATTAATTAAAACACAAAATCAGTCTCCTCAACTGAATCTCTACTGTGATATATTTACAACTGTAACACATCGAAACATTGTAGCGAGATTTGATTGACAGGACGCGTCACGCGTCGCGTCTGATACAATGTTTTGCTCCGGTTCTGCTTTTGATCTAAAAACTCTACAGTTAGAGCGGATAAAGGAGTCAAATCACTGTCGATGTTCGGAAACGTTCACATAAAATCATCTTTTATATCACTCTGAGAGATTTGTCACTGATCTATGACAGCTTCGAATCAGCTGCTGCTGCAAACAATCTGCGAACTCATGTGACTAACTACGGAAGCTTCGAAGGGACACACGTGACCCGCAGTGTTTTCGAAGTGAAAAACGCCAAAGCTCTACATTTGATCATTCAAGTTGGTTTCTGGATGTAACAGTCTCAAATTAAAACAAATTAAGCAGCATATAAAAACAAACACAATCTGTGATATTATGTGTGCATATTTTTTTTTTTTTTCCTGCAAGCAAACTCATCATCATTTTTTATGCTTTAAATTATTATTTGTTGTGTTTTTATCATCATGATTTCATTGTTTTTATAAAAACAAAACATAATCAGTCATAGTACCTGTATTTTTTCTGCATGCAAATTCTTTTAGAGAATTGATATTTTGTTATTTTTATATTATTATTATTATTAATAATAATTTAAAAATGTAGGCTATTGCTGGTTTTGTATATTTATAAAACAAAACATTATCTGCAATACTGTGTAATTGTTCTGTAAGAACATTCTAGCAGAAAACTGAAATTAAATGTATGTTATTATTAGGTCTATTTTAAATATTTCTGTTCTTGTGGTTCATCACGGAACCGCTAGATGGCAGTATGAACCAACTCGAAAACCCTGTTGTTGAGGCCGTACATCCCTGTACACTGAGAGTCTAACGAGGTTATCCACAGCTTCAGGGATTAAATTCAGTATATTCGATCATAAATGTCTATGATATCTTCCCAAATGTATTATTCACACGCATAAAGGCAATAGTATGGCATTTGGCTACAGTATGCCATCTAGTGAATAATCAAGTAAACGGATTAAAGTTCTCTCTGCCTCAGGTCTTCAAAAGAGTGAGAGTGATGGACTCTGTGTGTATATGCTGAGTAATTATTTGAGGATTACCATCACCTCTTCACCTTACAGAGATGTGGCCCCTCTCAAAATCCCACAGGGCACGCGCGCACGCACACACACACACACACACACACACACACACAGACAGAGAGAGAGAGAGAGATACAGGCTCACACTCACAGATGAGCGAATCGCGTGTGTTCTCAGATAGAGACGAGTGTGTGAGCGAGTGTGACCTTCATGCTGAGCTCTAGCGTTGATTTCTGATTTAGTGTCAATCCGCTGCGCTTGTCATGCCAGGCGAGGTGCTTTCCACAAGGTAATAGAAAAACTCAAGGGCAGAGAGAGAGGGGAGGGGAGGAGATGGAGGGAGATGTAACTATGGTTATCTGAACAAGGGCCACGAAACAACAGAAATGTCAAAATGCACAAGAAATTAAAGTAGAGAAATTTTGGCAATAAAAGTTAATTTACATTTCCTGAAGAACATTCACACCAAGAACGATAACTATAAAGATATAACGATACTAGGACTTTTTCGTTCTGTTTATTCTAAGCTTGTGCCGCAGTTTTATCGTCTGTCACTTTAAATGCTCGAGCGCTTTAAAGTCTTATGGATTCTGATTGGCTGTCAAAGTTTTTATTGTTCATCAGCTGGTAAAAAAAAAATCGTTCTGAAAGTGATTACAACGATTCATTCATTCATCTTCAGAACACAAATTAAGATATTTTTGTTGAAATCCGATGGCTCAGTGAGGCCTGCATAGCCAGCAATGACATTTCCTCTCTCAAGATCCATTAATGTACTAAAAACATATTTAAATCAGTTCATGTGAGTACAGTGGTTCAATATTAATATTATAAAGAGATGAGAATATTTTTGGTTCGCCAAAAAAAAACTAAATAATGACTTATATAGTGATGGCCTATTTCAAAACAATGCTTCATGAAGCTTCGGAGCGTTATGAATCTTTAGTGTCGAATCAGCGGATCGGAGCGCCAAAGTCACATGTTTTCAGCAGTTTGACATGCAAACCTAATCATGATTCGACAGTGTACAGTGTGCATGACTCAGAAGAGTATGCACTGTCGGATTTTTGTAACCACGTGCAGGTAACACATGCGCATTTAATTTAATTTTTTTTGCAGTAATTAGTTTATCCACTAGGTGGCAACGAAGTCAAAGAAAAACTGCATACACAGAACAGACCGGAACGCATGCAAGCTACAGTGACAATGGAGGCCTACATAGAAGAGAGACTGTGCGAAGAGGTTGTGCAAAGTATCCGCATTTGTACAACTCTAGCATGAAAGAATTCAAAGATGTTTACATGGGTTGTAACTCATGGTGAGAGATTGCGCAATGTATGCCTGTGTACGTTTACAAGTCAAGTGAAGTATACTTTCCAAGGCTGTGCGTAAGAGTTAAAAAACAAAGTATACTCAGGGCATAAACCATAGGCCTACATCATTGTGCATTGGTGTGAATATAGTTATCGTTATTGTTATATTGCTTTAACAGCTCACGCTTCGGTTGCTCAACAACAACAATGCTGGAGAATCTCACGCAGACAAAATGAGGATTGTCACTCAGTAACGGTTGTTCAGCCTTACGTTGTTCAAACCGGAGTTGGACACTGATGGAGAGACTCAGGAAGAAGTTACAACTTTTAGAATGAATTTGGACATTTCTGAATGGTTAGCGGATAAATGTATGCAGTTGCTGTGGAGTTGATTCAACTGATCGACTCGCATGTGCCGTCATGTTAATTTTTTTCTGCCAATCCAGCATTGAACTGACCCTCGTTTGTGAAGCAGTCCGGCGTTAAATGACGGCATGGTAACAACACTCTACTACAACAACTCTTCCTCTTCTCTAAAGCAGCCCAACATGGCCTCACCCCCTTTGTTGCGTGTTCTTGGGGGCAGGGTTTATGTAAATTTTGGGGTTAGTGATGTCACCAACCCGGGAACAAGCTCGTTGTAGTCCCTACCTGCCATTTGTTATAGTCCTTAACAGCGATTTCTGTAAAAGAAAATATCACACTTTGCATTGAACTTTGAGCGTCATAACTTTGTGGATGTTGTTTATGCTCAAACAGCAACATTACACACTAACTAAAGTTAATTGGGGGGTATTCAAAAATAGGAGGAAATTCAATACAGTACTTTGAAAATTAAATTTTGTGCTCACAAATATAAAAACACCTGGTCACTATAGTGAAATCATGTCAGACTCGATCAATTCACTGCTCAGAGAGATAAGAGAACAAGATAAGATCCTCCTGCTCTCTCTCTCTCATTCCTTCTCCTCTCCTCTCTCTGGGTCTGTCCATCCGGCGAGAGCAGAATAGATGGTTATTCTAAAAGGTGCTGATTTCAGCTATAAACTGTAGGGGGAATGCGTGTGATGTTCAATAAGGCTTTCCCATACAGAGACGGAGTAGAGAAGACGAACTCGTTTATGAGCAACACACAACCCTGTCCTCCTGTATTACCCACACACTAAATTCTGCTTTACACACACACACAAACAACAGCAACACTTTGGGGGATTTGTGTGCAGTGTGTATGTTTTTCGCCTACCAAGCAAATATAGGTGCAAAATATAGCTACTGAATCACTATTGCACATGCATTTTGGAAAAAAAGCATCAGCTTAACTTTCTGGAAAGCGCCAAACAATGCCCTAGCAACCATGAACACAATAGCTACCACATAGCAACACCCTGGCAACCACCCACAACACTCTAGCATCATGGCGATGACAAATCTTCAGAAAATGTGAAAATCTATACAGTTTTATTTTTGTTTTTATCCCCTCTGAAACACCAAAGTAATCATTTTTATTGCTTAATTAATTTAGTCAAATCAATTAATCACAATTAATCACATCTAACATAGGAATGCAATCCTTTCATGACTGTTGTTGTGTGATAAAACAACTGTATTTTGTTGCTTCTCATTCCTATGGCATGCAGCAACAAAAATGCACATGTAAAAATGTAAATATTTTGTCGGTTTGTACAATTTGTTTGCTACATTGCGTCTCCCATGACCTCAATATGTTAAATTAATTCAGCAAATGGTACCAAGGTATCATCTTAGAAATAAAAGTGATTATTTAGCATAAAAAATGTCAACATTTTGCAGTCCATTCAATTATATTATGTCCGGTTCATTCATCATCCTGGAAAAGGTACTTTGCGAAAAACAGTGTGACAAAAGAAGTATGTCTGGATTCAAAGTACTCATAATGTACTCTGGCAGGTAACATGTACATTCATAACACACACACTCATACTATATAGAACATACTTTTTTAGTGGTCATGAACTAATTACTTTTTCCAAAATAAGTACCAAGAGAGTATGTGATTTTGGAAGAAGCCTATTTCAAGTTGATTGTTTAGCATTATGAGATATAGTAGGCTACCCAATGCAGCTTGGATTTTTATTGCACATTTTGGCTGATGTCCTCTGGATATTCCATACATACAGAAAATATGCATAGAATAATAATGTAGGCTATTCCAATATAAAGAATCGAGACAGATTTTACATTGTTTTCTTGTTTCGGTATGTGACTGAACTTAGCATAAATATTGTATTTAAAGCTGCATTCCGTGACTTTTTTTTTTTTTTTTTTAATTATCCAAAATCAATTTTTGAGCAAGTACATAACCAGCCAGTGTTCAAAACTATCTCCTTACCTTAGCCCGATTCAAAACGGGAAGCTTGTAAACATGTTTTATCATTCGAATGGTACTGGTAGATTTCCGCGGGAAATTCGAGCATACCGCTATTGGTCTTTGCCTCATTATGTCACGTCTGTTTAAATAAAGGATGAGTCCCAGCTAGTAGGCTATATTCGCATGTGAAGCGGATCATTTATAGCTTTTTCTCACAGCATCTGGAATAATTAAACATCACTTTGATGGCGGATTGTATGGTATGATAAATTGACGTTAGAGATTAGACTACAGAAATTGAAACCTACAGTTAACGCTACTAAATGCACATAGTCAGGCAATGCTGATGTTGTTAACATTAACAATTTGAGGACAAAGTATAACAATAATAATACTTTGCATGGTTTGGTGTGAGCTAAGTGATCTTTGGATTGGTATCGCGATTTATTGTAATGCTTTTTTTTCTCAGTTGGTCAGAACAAAAGTGGCAGACATGTGTTTTACTTGTTCCGGTGAAAATTCTTATTTTGGCCATACTTCCAAGACTACAATCTGTGATTACGAAGTACAGTATCCACCGGTGAGGTGACTGACAGCCACACATTTTCCTCAAAACATTAGATTCATCCGCGCTGAGAACACTGAGAACATAATAATTACGCAAATAACTGCAATTGCAGGTTTCAAACAGAGATGGCGACAAATAGGCAAAACTTACAGACTGCAGAACGCTGCGGATTTTTGGCGCTTTCATATAAAGAAGATTTATGTATTTCATAGCTATGCAAGCATATTTGTAGACCTAGTTTTGCATAATGTTGTGTATATATTGTCTATAAGTTATGCGTCATGTTTTCTAATTATGCATTAAAGGGACAGTTCACCCAAAAATGAAAATTCTGTTATCATTTACTCACTCTCAAGTAGTTCCAAACCTGTATGAGTTTCTTTATTCTGCTGAACACAAAAGAAGATATTTGGAAGAATGCGGGTAACCAAACAGCTGGTTTGATTTTTTTTTCTCTCTCTCTCTCTCCATACCATGGAAGTCAATGTGACCCATCAACTGTTTGGTTAATACGGATTTGAGAGTGAGTAGGCTAAATGATGACAGAATTTTCCATTTAATGTTGTATTTCTAGCATGTAATCCTGTAATCTGATCTTTATATTCTTTATCTCTCTCTCTCTCTCTCTCTCTCTCTCTTAACTGCATGCCTGTAGTCTCTCTTTCAGACATAGCCTACATACGTTCACATGCGCTCGCGCAAACACGCACGCACACTTTTTAGGCCTGGAAAATTAATGAGTTCTCATTCATAACCCAGGCAGAGAGAGCTATATTCACCCTCCGATGCTTTATTGACTGATTTCATTTATTTGCAAGAGATGGATTGGAGATAAGCAGGCGGCCTCCGCGCCACATTCTCCGCTCGGCTCTCTCCCGCAATGCATTGTGGCGGGTCAGTGTTCCCCTCTCTAGTCAGCGTGTGACAAATTAGCTAACGAGGAACGGCCTTCGCATTTCCACAAACTAATTAACCCGGCAGGTACTGAGACAAATTATAATATTTATGTAATATCATTTCGCATCTGTTTGCAAGGAGCACATCCGTATCACCTGATCTCTCTTTTAGACGCATGCACGCGCTCACAAATACAACCTGCCTCCTCACTATTACGCGTTCAAACATGCAGTAAACCACTTGTATTTTATACGATTCCTGATTTTCAAACACTACCATGACTATTTCCACTGCGGGTTGGTTATTGCGGAGCTCAGGGAGTGTTGATTATATTCTATAATTTGCAATGCCTCATCACAGTTATATGTCATTGCTTTTAACCTCATATAATTTGAGCCACAAGGTATAACTGAAGATTGGACATTTTTGTAATAGCTATAAATGTAGGCAACAACGTTCTAACATTATGATTTAATGACCAAATGTAATTAATTTCATGCTGATAATTTTAGCATCAGCCTAAATATGTCTCTTTAGGAATTCACTTCTTTTACCTAGCCTAATAATTAATAATAATAAATAGCCTAAATAACAGTTCACCATAACTGTCCATTGGTGTATATAAGATAAAAATATATTTATGTGGGAATATAGGCCTACATTGTAAAAAAGAATTGTTGGTTTAACTTAAAAAAGTAAGTTACCTGGTTGCCTTCAAATTTTGAGTTAATTGAAATTAAAACCTTTAGTTAATACAATGAAGGCGATTTGTTTAATCAACAGAAACGCAAAATATTATGCTATCTGAACCACATATTCTATGTGGTTCAGATAGCATAAGTTAATTTGACAAAAGAACAAATGTTGTGATAACAAATCATGAATTTTTTTTTTACAGTAAAATGCCTCAATAAGAAATCCCTTTTTTGGGCGTTCTGGATGCATGAGTTATGAATTATTTCAGGAGTTCTCGTACAGCAGTCATTGCGCCATATACATGATTGTATTATTATCGCGTCGGTCTGTTCGACAGACAGTGATGGCGCGCTCTTGATATTGTATTTGGCTGAGTCCTGATTTCTCATCTATGAGGTCATAATGCCAAGAGCCCAAGAGCCAATCAGAGAGCGAGTTAATGTCAACCCCTACAACATTGGAAAATAGTGCTGGGAGAGATAATGAGTCGATTTGAAAACACTTAATAACTTTCAATAATAAACCATTAGCAGACAAGATCATGAACGAATGAAAATATTAAAATAAAGGTTTTGCGACATTTCTAACTAATTTGAATATGGATTAGGCATACGTCAGTTAAGCAGCTAATACAATCATATGGATTTTTACTAGCTACATTAAAAGGTGTATGACGTTTTACACAATAATAAACAAAAACAAATAAACGTTTCACAAACAAGATCTGTCCCCCCCCCCCCCCCCCCCCACAAGAACAACAGAAGATGCGAGTTGTCAATAATGACATATTGAAAATGATTTTATTCGTTAATTTACATTCAATCGTTATAAACATGTTCAGGAAACAAAACAGCCGTTAAGAAGAAGATCAAACATTTAAGAAATTTATATTGGTATAAGCACATACATTAACTTAGAACATATCACAAACTGACCGAATGGGAACAGGTTAAGAATGCTTTATCTACACAAAACATCCTATATAACAGCATATAACAAAGTCATACTTTTCTTTTAAATGACATTTCCCCGTTGTTGTTGTTGTTGTTGTTGTTGTTTATGTTGATGATGTTGTTTACCTTGGTGGTCGACACATGCAGTCAAGTTTCTTAATTCTTTTTGAGATATTTTCCTTCCTTTCTTCCACCGTTTCATAAAACAGTCTTAAAATGTGAACGATTTCTTCCATAATAATAATAATAATAATAATAATGACGATGATAATAATAATAATAAGAAGAAGAATACTAAAAACGAGTGCACCGTCGCTCGGCTTGTTTCTCTGAGATCAAATGCAAACAAATACATTGCAAAAGTGCAGATTATTTTCTGTCCAGGGCGTTGACATATTAAATTTGCAAAAAGAAAGTGCTAATGAAATAAATAAATAAGTAAATAAATAAATAAATAAATACTGCTTTAGGTTTTATTTCCATCAGGCGCGCACAGTTCGTTTACTAGAGGACAGTCGTATCCTTACACTTCCGTGTGCGTCACTGAGCCAGAAATGATGGGTGGACGAGAAACAGGAGGTGATCAGCACGTCAAAGTATTAGGTGAAACTCATGGACACTGTGTGCTCGAGCGCTTTGCGGCGCAGGGACGCGATGCTCGTCCCTCTCCAGACGTCAGTGTCCGGGGAGCTACACAGCTGAGGCGAGCCGGTCACATTGGTGGGGCCAGAGAGCGACGCTGGCACCATACCGGGGAAGGTGGGTTGGTAGAGGTGGGACTGGAGCCCGGACCCATTGGAGGACATGTTGGACAGGCTCATGGAGTTGGGCGGCGGTCCGGCGCCCAGGCTGCACTGGGATAGAGACTGTGCCATGGCTTGTTGTCGGCCTAGGGCGGGCGGTAACTGCAGCTGCGAGACTCCCGGCATCCCAGCAGCCGCCCAGCGGGTGTCATTAGCGTGAAAAGAGCACAAGCTGTCGCCCATGGCTGCAGCGGCCGCCGCGGCGGAGGGGAACTGCGGTAGGCCGTGGTGAGTGGGCAGCAAAGTGCCCGGAGCGCGAAACACGTTGGTGGTCTTCTTGCGCTTCTTCCATTTGGCGCGACGGTTCTGAAACCAAACCTGCAAGTAGAGGGAACAACAAAAAGAGCTTTCAAAATTATGCTTACATTCCAAAAGAAAGAATGTCTGCGTTTAATAAAACAGAAATTTAACATGGCCTCCAAGATTTCCCAATGAGAAACTATAAAATATATAATAAAATATATACACTATAAAATAAGCAGACAATAAAGAAATCTCAAAACACAACATATTGTGTGTGTGTGTGTGTGTTTAAAACAAGAACCAAAAGTTCTTATATGTCGCATTATTGATGATTTAATCAATGTTTGGCTTTTGGCCACTTTAAAATATAGAGAATAAAACGCATAAAATAAAACGAATTGTTTTAAAGATGCTAAAAAATATATAAATACGCAAAAAAATTACCTACACTTTACATACCGGATACTTTTTTTTTTTTGCATTATTTTGTCACTTATGCAATAGATTGTTTGTTTGCATGAGTAATATATATATATATATATACAAAAATGTATTTTTATTAAGATTTTTTGTTATTTGTCTTTTTCTTGTCTCGACATCACAAAATCAACACTATAAATTCTGACTGAAATGATAAGGAAACGTAATATTTAGACTCCATTATTATGTGCTCGATTTTAAAACACCAGGGCGTAAAAAGGCCCACCCTGGACCGTAAATGGCTCACGCGGTGTTTATTTCCCGAGGTCCTTCAGGTTTATAGAGATCTCATGCGCGCTCACAATGATTAACGAGCAGATTCTGACCCAACGAAAAGGGGAGAAAAAATGCGAAGGGGTTCATATTAGATCCCCGAATCCCACTCCACGCAGCCAGCCGTGAAATCCGGCCTCAAATGCATTACACTTCAGAGGATAAAAGAAAATGCAATTTCTCATACCATTAAAAAAAGACAGAGCACCATCCGCGCGCAGGCCATTAAGACGTGCACGCTGACAGACCTATTTCACGAGACCGCAAAACAAACCTAGTGTGCTGTTTCAGATGTGCTTATAGAAGATCACCGCGCGGTCATCGTGTCACTAATTCATTTTTTATGCAAGTAAAATAGTTGCATCCGAGCTCGGGCCTGCTAATTATGATGATTATTATTTTACGCAGAACAGTCTTGCGCATTGAGCTTAATAAGCCTGTTAAGTTATAAATAATTTTGAAATTGGTTGATAATAATGGTCTTGATTTTATTGCACTATCAACTTGAAAAGCTATACATATATAATGAGCCTCTATACATCAAAGAGGGAGAGAGAGAGCGCTGGAATGCCGCGCGCGCTCGTTGCGTCCTACATTTATCTCTCGGGTTCATTTACCGCTGCATTTGCGACTGACCAATCACAGCAGCAGCACGAGTCATAATCTTATAAAAGTGATTAAGATATCGGTCTGCTCCGATGGCTGGGATAACAATAATGCTATTGTAAAAGGAAGATGACCTGAACATTAAATAATCATGAGAATCGCTCCATGTTTTAAATGGGTGCACATTCAAAAAACAAGAAAATGTTGATAAACGTAACTGAATCAAATATGCCTAGTAATAGCTATGTAGCAGCAATAATAATACATAAAATACAATAATAATAATAATACAATAAAACCTATATGATGGTAGTATTTTGGACTGCAGATGTGATAAATACTATTTTATAATCATAAAGCAAATTCGTGTGATTGGGATTAAAATATCTAATGTTTATGTTATTTTAAAATATAAAATAAAATGAGAAAATGCGATGCTATTGATAAGAAAAAATAAATAAATAGGACATACTGTCTCATTTAAAACACCCGAGCATCGTGATTGTTTACGCAGAATATCAATATGAATTAACAGTTATGACAGTTCCTTTTCATTTTTAGAATTATTTTGATTTTTTTTCATGCATGTGATGATAGAGCTCATTTTTTCACGACCTTGAAGAGCGTTTTCATAAACAACACATTTTAAACGATTTATTTCATGCATTTCTTTTTTGCTCATGTTCTGTTGACAAACTTTAAATCTCGACTCATCGTGTAAACAAACAGAAATGCAAATTCTCGTTACTCTATAATTTAAAAAAGGCTGAATTTGGTATTTTTTTTTAAATTAAGTTGAGTACTTTTTAAAAAAAATTAAGTTATAACGCGTTATCATTTCCTGGTGTTTGTAGGACTCTTAACCTTTGTATTTCCAAAAATAGAAAATTTGTAGGCTATTTGAATAACCTTTATGATCAATATTTAGCATAAATTATAGTGTTCACAACAGACAATATTTGATATGTCATTTTAGTAAGCATATCCGAATAGTAATAATAATATCTTGCTTTATATGTACCTTT
This sequence comes from Megalobrama amblycephala, assembly GCF_018812025.1. Taxonomy (NCBI): domain Eukaryota; kingdom Metazoa; phylum Chordata; class Actinopteri; order Cypriniformes; family Xenocyprididae; genus Megalobrama; species Megalobrama amblycephala. Next base: position 30,602,351 of record NC_063061.1, on the reverse strand, counting down.
TTTCATTTCAAACTTAACTGCAGCCTGCAATAACTCTTCTTTTGTATTGATATATATAGGCCTATATATATTTTTTAAAGAGTTAATACAATGTTACTGTCTATTCAATAATGTTAATAAACCAATCCGAAACCTGTGATGATCATTCTCCACTCACCTGCACGCGTGATTCCGTCAAGCCGATCCGGAGCGCGAGCTCCTCCCGCATGAAGATGTCCGGATAGTGGGTTTTGGCGAAGCTGCGTTCCAGCTCGTTAAGCTGAGCCGGAGTAAAGCGAGTCCGGTGCCGTTTCTGTTTCTGACTCTGCTGCCCGCCGGACTGGGTGGGGTTCTGTTGCTGCTGCTGTTGCTTCTCCTGTTCCTTACTGTTCACCGTTACACCCGGCGGATTGGATCCAGCACTGTTGATATCGTCTCCGGGAAGAAGGGTGGCCCCTTCCACCGCATCGGAGACCGGGGCGAGTTCTCCGGGGTGGCCCGGGTCAGTTCCGCCGCCGCCCAGCCTGCATTTCAATGCCTCCCTGTGACCCAGAAGCTCGGCCGCGGCATCCTTCATCCCTGAAACAAAAAAATTGGCCAAACTGAGTGAGCTCAAAAGTAACACCAAGCACTGCTGAAAAAGAGAGAAATGTTAGTGCAGAATATCATTTTCCTAGACAGTCACGGGCAAGCACTATTCTAAAGCAGAAAGACTACTATCATTACATCCATAACGTGCAAATAATGTTAAATAATGTTATTTTTCAAGACTAGCTCAGAACAATAACACAACAGAATGACATCTTTAAAAAAAAAAAACTAATTCCATTTGATTCCCCCCAATATCTTGGAAAACGACTAAATCAAATTACTGCGTAATATAATAATAATGATTACTTTTCCAATGAATTAGTTCGCTTAAATCGAATTAAGATAAAATAAGAGACAAATTGTCAATTTTCTCTGCTTGATTTAGATGAAAAAGAGTCCTCCAGCTTACAGTAGAGTTGCAGACCGGAGTTTGGCGTTGATAACTCACCGAGGCGAGCATCCAGCAGGTCGGCGTGCGAAAGCATCGCGCACCGCTCCAGGGCGAAATGCTTTTCCAAAAAAATCTCTATGACTTTAAACTATTTAAAAAATATATATGGCCTAAATGAAAGCAAATTCGGTTTGTGGTTAAAAAGGAGGTTCCTTGCATTATAATGTCCTTTAGAGGAACTGGGAGGCGCTTAATAGTTGAATGAACCCATGAGCTCCTTCAAATAAGAGCCAATCAGCGTTGAAGCCTGGAGGTGTCAGACGCGCGAAGCCTCTCTTGCCGCCCTCCCAAGTTCATCTCTCCTCGTTTTTGATCCCGACTCCCAAATTATAACCTTTAAAATGACCTCTTTCAGAAATCTCTCGGAGAAACTCCCTCAGAATTGGTTTAATTGAGCGTGATGCCAGAATCATTGAGGAGACCTGATTATTTGAGGAGAAACAGCGAATTAAACTATTGTTATATAAACGTGTCATCCTTATCAAAGCCATATGGTTTAGTAATGGCTTCCCAAAGTTTATTACAGGACTAAACGATGAAACCGTGCTCTCTTTATTATATGAAGCCATTTGCTTGATTTTTATGCGCTTCTATTAGATCCAAAAACAACGCCGCCATTTTAATTATAAACTTCTTCTTTCGCAGCCCCGAGATTTCCCGCTTCTGTCACTTAATCGTTAGAGATAATTTCACGTTTCCTCGTGGAAAAAAAGGCCTTCGTGTCCAACTCTCGCCTTTTGGAGACGAAGTGAACCTCTTCTAATGTTTCTAGTAGCCCGGGGCAGCCAACAACAAAGTTTAGATTAGCCATATATCTCAAACCAGGGTAATTTTCAACATCATTAGGCTTTTATGTAATTAGTCCCAAATCTATAAGCTTTTTATTACGATTATTAGCGAGATCAGTATAAATTAGGGCTGATTTAGTAGTGTTTAGGCCCGACTGTCACGGCGGGAGGAACTTGGAGTAAATGATATGTGAGCAAATTAGGTGCATAATTCGGTGGAAAGTCAGTCAGAAATGTGCTTCCAGGAACAGGGATACCCCCACGAAAGGAAAGGGGGAGTGCTAGGACTTTCGCACCAAAATAGATACATTTAGACTTTAAACACCCTACACTGACAAATTGTATTCGTTGCATTGATTTTTCATCCAATTGCCCCAAATTAACTTGATTTATTTCATGCAAAGAACACTCAACTGCCGGTGTAGCCCGCCAATAAACGAACCTGCATTTACTCCAATTAGCACAATAGCTTTTGTCATACATGGAACCGATGAAAAATATCAGTGCAAACAGACTCTAAGCAGATGTCAGTGGGATGGTTTAAAGTACTCCTTTATTTGCAAGAGTGAATAGTGTCTTTTCACTGCACACAAAGGACGCGTCCGAGCGAGAAACTTTCGACTCTTTTTTTTCTTTGACAAGCCACCAATCTGCTGGTAAGAACAAGAGTGCTCGCCTCCAGTCGCCGGGTCAGATGCGACTCTTGACTCGCCGGGGAAATGTATATGCCTCGCTGAAAATGAGGAAAGGAAGAGAGTGCGGATTCAATTTGGAAACAATTGTTCTTGCGCTGCGTTTTGATATCCGAAATGTCAGAGAAGGCGAACGAGGCACCGGGCGCGTAATGGAAGATCTCGGGTTTGTGTTCATCTCACACTTTCTTTTTTGGCCAGGAAATAGACTGTTTTGTGTACGGGGCTTTTTGAATTGGGATGTGGATATGGCTTTATACCAGAGACGTAAATATAAATCGAACACGGTTGTGTTGTTTTATCTTGCTGGAGTTGTGATAATTTTATCCTACACACCCTTAAAAAATAAAGGTTCCTCGATTGTTCTATTCAAAGAACCATCTTATTTTCAAATAGCTACCAGCTTGAGTTGGTTCTTTATAGATTAAAAACGTTGTTGATGTCGCATTTAAGATCAGTTTATTCGATTCTGTAGAGTACAAACAAGTTCTTCTTTTTTCTGGTTCAAAGTGGAATCTTTATTTTTACGAGTGTACGGTTGATGTTTAAGATATCTATGAAAATTATGAACACTTTTGTTATCGCTGCTCGCATGTGTATTTTTCCACACGAGAAAAAACTAAACAAATGCATTACCTCAACAATAACGATCATTACAACATTGTTTGGGCCGCGTGATTGATAGCGCGCTTCATTTTACGACTTTTCAATAGCTCGGTCCTTTTATAGCTGTACAAACAGAAGTGAATCACTCTTCAGGAGGCACACGGTCATATTTAACGGGCTAAAAGTGCGACAGACGCTTAACGATGCTTTCAGGGGGCATATGAATGAAGGGCTGCCTAAACTTCATAAAATATGAACAAATATAGTGTGACCCTCAATTAAAATCCTTATATCGCTTGCTTTTGTCTTTATTCGGCTGTAAGAGGTTTTTTTGTGCCTCGGATCAAGTGTTTTTTTTTTCCCTAATAAATAAGTTTTAGACTGTTGCACACAAACAGAGCAAGGGCTGAAAACTGGCTGGTTGAAAATACATTGGCTTGCTCTAATGCAATTCATTCAGTCTGTTTACCTCGTACAAAATGTACAGATTGAATTTCTGTACACCAATACCCGGCCTGAAGCCAGCAAGGGGATTTCAAGCTTTATTTGTGAAACGCGAAGCGAAGCAAAACATTTTATTAAATGCATTTGAGGGGGGATACACAACTGTTTCCTGACCTCACCAGTAATGAAAAAGGAAGAAAGAAAAAAAAAACTCTAGGTCCTCTGAGCTGCAGCAAAAGGTGGCGATTATAACTAAAGTTCAAGAATAAAAACCCATAGTACTACACTGTAAAAAAATATTTTTCATGATTTATCACATTTTATACTTTTGTCAAATCAACTTCAATAATTAATGTGGTTCAGATAACATAATATTTTGAGTTTATGTTGATTAAATCAATGGCCTTCATTGTATTAACTCAATTTTTTAATTTCAATGAACTAAAAATTTAAGCGATCCAACTTATTTTTTTAAGTTTAACCAACAATTCTTTTTTACAGTGTACCAGCAGTATTTAACAATTATCAAAACGTCCACACTGATAGTAATATAACACCATTAGATATTTACATTATGATGTAGACAAATAATATACAAGATATTTAAATATATTATGATTTTTATGCACACAAAACACTACAAATAATGTAAATATGTAATATAAAACATAAATATAATATAATATTATAATAATTGCATTACCCAAAAATTAGGCCAGCAGACAGAGCTCTTTAGAGTTGTTTTTCTCCAAATAATTGAAAATATCTACAAAAAACTATAGAATTAAATTATAAATTCGAAGACGTTCAAAACATTTGGAACATTTGGTATTGATAAATCAGTGTAAAGTTAAAACAAACACATTTAACAGTTGTAACAGCAATAATTTATAACTTCAAAACAATATATTATTATAAAATATGTATTATTATTATTAATACATGTATAATAGTTACTAATTTTCTAAAATAAAAGCTACTTTATGAGTCCTTTGTGCACAGAAATTACAAAAGTTATGCATGAGTGATACTGTGTGTGTGTGTGTGTGTGTGTGTGTGTGTGTGTGTGTGTGTGTGTGTGTGTGTGTGTGTCTACACACGAAAGAGAGAGAGAGAGAGAGAGAGAGAGAGAGAGAGAGAGAGAGAAGAGGGTAATTTGGGAGGTGATTCAGAAGCAAAGCTGAGTTGTATCTCTCTCTCCCACCAGATAGCGATAACAAGCTCGCATCAATCTTACACTGCATATAAATAAAAATAGACAAACAAACAAACTCGCGCCCTGCAAGTTAATGCGGCGCATCTGAGTGGAAAGTAGACATTTTCACGCGCTCTGGAGATGAGGAGTGACTTTTAATAAAATCACAAGAAAAAACAAATGTAATTCTGAACGCGGTCTGGAGCTGAGAGAATTCTGCTCCCTCACTCCTCATTGTGCAGGGATTTTCTTTTGTTTGACTGTCACCATCTAGCCTTCATATCCACCATCACATTTGTCCCACAAGGTACACTGACATGCCGTTTCCACATTTCCACACATAGTCCACTTCATTTTCCTTCTCCACCAACACATACAAACACGTTTAGGAGTCAATTTGAGGGCATAATTACAGAATAACAATCGACCATTTGCGCATATAAGGATACAATTTTATGATAAAGCTATTAAAATAGATTATAAAAAAGAAATTATATATTATAAAAAAGAAATGATTTAGGCCTCCTCAAACTCAACTTGTCGCATTGAAAATTACGTGGTGCATGTAAAAAAAAGTGACATTTTCAGCGATTTTCCCTCCAAACTGTGACATAATCTTACGCTTTGTTAATTTCTACATTGTTCAAGTATAATAACTATATGGAACTACTCCAAATACATTCATTTGAAAATAATAATAATAACGTGTATTTATGAACTTTTCCCTAAGATGACGTTCCAGAAAGGATTTTTTTTTTTCATTCTGTGTGCATTCATACTTACATAAATCTAGGTTAGAAATAATAATAATAGGCCTACAACAAAAACAAAACACATTATAGCGTATTTATTAACCACTCATTATGGAGTTATTCAGATTTGTTCAACCAAAAAAATTCTGTTCTCAAAGTGTGTTCAGGTAAAGAACATTTAAATAACTTCCAATCGACTTTAATTATTATTAAATTAGAATATCAGTAATATTTCAGCATATTCAGCCATAAAATAGGGATACTTCGTTTCAACAACAGTAACAGCCTATTATTGTTATTATTATCATGCAGTTTTTGGGGAAATATTTTTAAACCACTTTTCCATCTGAGGCGACCACAAAAGGTGCAATTTTACTCCTAATGACGCACAAATATTATCGACCTTTCCTTATCTTCTTATACTGATCTAGCTCATATTTCTGCATGTTTAGATTTGTGTTAAAGATCTATTTACTTCGTGATTTCAGGTCTCACTATCCTTGTGGGGACATTCGGTCCACACAATACAGGCAAACCCAGCTCCACACCCTTACAGATGCAGCATAACGGCCTCTTTCTCCGCTCATGCAGTTCCACGCCGGAATGTGATTCACGGGGCGTCTATATTCACTCAATTAGAGAATTCTAAAGAGAAAATCGATCGTCCATCTGCAGAAATGCCAGTTTAACAAATTAGATTCTTGTTTCGTGCAGGTGATGCGGTGACAGTCGGGGGGATTAAAGGTAATAAGTTGTTGTGTTTTAGCTGGAGGAAGAGGAGGAGGAGGAGGGGGTGATGAAGAACCCCACCCCCACCCCAACATCCATCAGGTGCTCGGTTCCTCCGGTCGCGCGAGCAGGCTCAGGTAGCGCGCGCCCGCCGCCGCATCTCATGCTCCAATTAGAGGCGCTGCCCTCCGAACGGACTCGATTAGACCGTGATTTATCCGAAAGAAATATAATTATGGCTCCAAATAAAATAATCAGCATTGAAGAGCGATTTCCTTAACGAGATGGAGCGGTTGGGTGTCACGGAGTGGCGGCGCCTCATTAGCGCTATAATGAGGCTTCGGGGTGAACCCGATAATTATCGAAATCTGTAGAATGAAGACCAAGCCAAATGGAACCCGAATTCATCTGCTCCTTCGGCTTTCAAAAAAAAAAACTAAAACACATTTTAAAACACACCGAATTAGGCGAAACTATATAGACTTCAGAGGAAATGCGATTCAGGGATGAACCTGATTATCATGTCAGTGAGGAAACACTCTTTGAAAAGGGACAGCATTGAAACAACTCCTAATCACAACAGTGCAACTTTAGGAAATGCCTAAATAGATATTTGTTTTAAGTTGTAGGGCACTGCAAATATGGAAAGAAGTTTGAGGCATTTGGAGTTCCTCAGATTGCCACACAGGAGAAACCTTTTGGAGAACTTACAAAAAAAGTTCCATAAGATACTTTCCTTTGAAGGAACTTTTTTTTTTTTTTTTTTATTCTTAGAGGCATATTCAAACATACAGATATCCAAAAAATGGTGGCTCAATTATTAACATTACTGTAGTAATGTTGTAGTGGCTTTTCATTTTTAGATACAGGCCTATGATCCCAAAAAGTATTTTAATCATACCACAAAAATGAATGAATGTCACAGCATCGGATAACATACTATAAACACACTTTTATATATATATATATATATATATATATATATATATATATATATATATATATATATATATATATATATATACACAGTCAAACCAAAAATTATTCAGACATTTTTTATATATTTTTACTAGTGGGTGCAGGACACTATAGTTCATTTATGTAAAATAAAGTAAACTGTGACATATTATACCCAAAAATTCTTCATTCAGTGGACTACCAGTAAAATTGATAAAAAATTGGGACCAAAAATTATTCAGACACTTTGACCTGACCATGTTTTGATTAAGTGTTATCTGACATAATGAAGATTAATTTTTTCTGACACAGTTTAACTCTGAGATCTTGTCATATTTTATTACCATTTTTTTTAACTATAATGAATAAACTGTATTAATGAATGAAATGTTCAAGGTGTCTGAATACATTTTGGTTTGACTGTGTGTGTGTGTGTATGTATTATATATATATAAAATGTATAGTGGATCAATCATTTTTAGTTTACACTGACGATGCTTACACATGAAATATGTTCTACTAACATTTGACAACCACAAAGTGTCCAAAATTTTCCCTTTTTTTAATTAATTAATTTTTTATTTTATTTTTTGCCTTCGTTTAAACAATATATCTTTTTATTAAAACAAAATTCTTATTGTGGAGTGGTTTGCTTTAAAACTGTGATAATGCCATCTTTCTTAAAAATAAACATCACCTGGTTTGATATTTTTTCTAATGCAATGATATTCATATGTTTAAAGGCACAATGTGTAAGATTTTTCAATTAAAATATCCAAAAACCACAAATGTTATTTTTTTGTTGACTTGTATACTTACATTATCCCAAATGTTTCCAACAATGTTTCAATCTAGAGAAATAAGCAATTTTAACCATGACAGGACGTGTCTGTGCGTCGCCTATCAATGACATAATACCCGCGTTACCCTCAATTTCTGAAACGGTTTTATTTTGTAGAAACCATGTAAAAACCAAAGATGCTTTAATATAATATGATGTTTTATTAGACAGGTGAGCAACTGTTTTGAAGTTATATATAGCTCAACACGTTTGGTCTTATTGTTTAAATCTCGTTTTCTTGATTTACCGTGTTTTACCATGCCTAATGTCGATCTAGCTTACTGCAGTGTGCAACAAGTGTCTCATAGCAGCTGCAGAGCGAACACAGAGTAGCATTATAACAACTTTCAACACACAAATGTATCTAATATGATAAACAGTGCTACGTTACCCCACATACACGACAGGAAGAAGCGGAAGCGGCGACTGCGGCATAATAAAAGCTCCACTGCTCTCCAGCGGCCTCTTTTCTGTTCACACCTCACTTGGCCCTGCTCTGCGACATACTACAGTAATGTTAATAATCTCATCAATAAATATGATTTCTGCCCGAGTCCTGTCCTGATTCCTGTCCACCGGCTGTACACGTGAAGACAACACCTTCCGTGATTCCTCAAAATCAAGGCGCTTATTTTGAATAAGCGAACCTCTAGCGGCGAAAAACTACATAGTGTGCCTTTAAATAGTATTTGGGATGACTGTAAAAATGAAAAAAAGCCAATGAAACATGAAGTTATTATAAACAACATCTATATGGACTACTGAAGAGTTGGCCCCTGTATGCTATCATATAGTTCTGTCCAGAAAGCGGTGTTTTATCCATTTTTTTCTTCCAATTTCAGGATTTACCTTGATAATGCAGATTTCAAAATCTGAGACACAGAGAAAAGATTGATGCAATCTCTCCCAAAGGACCAGTAACAGGCCCTCCATTATCAAATATTCATAGCTATTAAAAAAAGACACAGTCATAGCCTAGACAAAATACACCTCGAATTCAAATCATGTAATTATGTTGCACTGCAAAATATATTTATGCACTCAGTGTTACTGCAGCAAATGGGTCAATGCATGTGCAGCACAACAGTCCCGTGCTTGCATGAGAGAGTCTGGCCAGCGGAGGTCAGTGTCCTTTCAGGAGAGCTGGAAATATGTTCTCATCATACATTATTTTTTTTGTGCTATACCTGTCTCCCTCTGCATGCAGGAAAGCAAAAGCCTGTCCATGTGACTGACGTCCAGGTTCACTTTCTGCATTAATTACTGCAGCCCTATGAGAAGGGAAACATATGGCATTTTATATGATAACTCAAGCCCGCATTTTACATATTAATTAAGCTTTGTGTAGTCTTTAACTACACGCATCTGCAGCAGGAATAAATGTGAAAGGCTTACACGATATTAAAGATGTCACTATAATCTATAGTTAAAATTCTGTAATAGGCTGGAGATACAGAGCTGAGCAAGAACACAAATATTTAATATTAGCTAAGTTTTCCTAGATAATCAATGATGAAACAGGGGTTTGAAATAATAAAATGAAACTTTATTTCATGATTGTGTAAATTTCTTCACAGAAGGCTTGGGGAAAAACAGTGCCATTAAATTATGAATCAATAAAAAAAAAAATCATGGAAATGCAAACATAAGCAATCAGTAAACACATCGCCTTGCTTCTGAAATGCTGAACAAGTCAGAAGAAATGGAATGGACAGCTGGATGTCAGGGTGTACGTTAGCGTCTGTGGGTGTTTGTTCGTTTGTGTCCATCATCCTTCCAGCTTGACTGACTCTAAAACAGTTCTGGCCTCCTTGTATTCTTCCATTTCAGCCAGTTCCTCTTCTGTTTCCTAAGAAGAAAAAAAAAAGTTTTAAAGTCACTATCTAGACCAAGGCCATAACCATGTCTTGAACACTGAGTGGGGGGGACCAATTTTTTATAAAGCATAAATCAACAGAATAGTGAAGGAAATTCTAGGTCTAATTCTAGTTGGACAATAAACATTTTTCAACTATTTGCAAATAATATTTGAATTAACTTGCATTAAAATATGCATAACATGTAGGCTACTTTTATTTGTATGCCTAATGTTTCAAAAATGCAAAAGTGTCCCGTCACGCTGAATAGGAACTGCATGAATCATATAAATGCCTATTTTCAATTCCGCCGTATTTAAGAAAAAAAAAAAGTCAACTAGTTTGCATTACTGGATGTTACTGTTGTTTAACATTTCTATCACAAAACATGTATTAAATGTTTCGCTATTTACCAAGGGTGTACCGATACCCTCATGTCACGATTCGATACGATATTATTGCGATACTCCAAGACATATGGTAAAAGGTTAACAAAAAAATGAACTCATGATTAAAATGCTAAATTTGGTATTACATTGGTGGTGGAAATGAATAGGCTTGGACTTGGTGCTGGTAACCCAACGTTGACACCAGAACAAAAATATTCATGATTCTAAAGCTGAAAATACAGAATTTTTTTAGACGAATATGCTTGCACTCTGTCACTGACTAGATATATTTAAAATAATAGTAGGCCACTTTTTACTGGTAACATAAGACACTGGGCATTATCAGGACCCACAAATATTCCCCCATTGCATAATTTATACATTATATCCAACATTATATATAGTAGTTTAATGAAGTACTGAAACAAACTCTGTAAACTTGAATTTTGGGTGAACTATGGACAACACACATTGTCACAATCCACAACACATTTTGTTGCATTTTTGTATTGCAATATATATTGTGACAAAATATATTGTTACACCCCTACTATTTACATCTTACCTCACTTTCTTTCAAAGTTAAACTGGTAAACTGGTTTGGGAGGGACAATGACCATTTCTAATAATTTAGGGAGACTTGTCCCCCTCGATGTCTATGGTGGTTACGGCCCTGATCTAGAACCAAACTGGAGTTTCTTAAAGGTGCCCTAGAATCAAAAATTGAATTTACCTCGGCATAGTTGAAATAACAAGAGTTCAGTACATGGAAATGACATACAGTGAGTCTCAAACTCCATTGTTTCCTCCTTCTTATATAAAACTCATTTGTTTAAAAGACCTCCGAAGAACAGGCGAATCTCAACATAACACTGACTGTTACGTAACAGTCGGGATCATTAAAGGTCCCATTCTTCGTGATCCCATGTTTCAAACTTTAGTTAGCGTGTAATGTTGTTGTTAGAGTATAAATAAAATCTGTAAAATTTTAAAGCTCAAAGTTCAATGCCAAGCGAAGATATTTTATTTAACAGAAGTCGCCTACATCGAACGGCCAGTTTGGACTACATCCCTCTACTTCCTTCTTTAATGACGTCACTAAAACAGTTTTTTGACTAACCTCCGCCCACAGGAATACACAAGAGTTGCGTTTGTAGAGTGTGTTTGTCGCCATGTCGTCGAAACGCTGTTATTTTCATCCCGCAGTCTAATCACCGGGTCTGATTCTGGCTCAAATTGATAGGGCAAAATTAAAGACATGTTTACAATAACACTGAGCGCATGCATCTCCACGTTATGGTAAGAGGCGTGACCTTTCCGGGCACGGTGCGCTCAGAGCTGTCGAATCACAACACAGGAACCGCTGGCACAATCAGAACTCGTTACGTATTTCTGAAGGAGGGACTTCATAGAACAAGGAAGTCATCAGCCCGTTTTTATGACAGTGGAAACAGCGGTATACAGATAAGTAAATTATGTGAAAAATACTGTGTTTTTTTACACGCGAAACATGAACACATGTTATATTGCACACTATAAACACAATCAAAGCTTCAAAAAACCACAAAAAACGGGACCTTTAATATGTACGCCCCCAATATTTGCATATGCCAGCCCATGTTCAAGGCATTACACAAGGGCAGCTAGTATTAACGTCTGGATCTGTGCACAGGTGAATCATCAGACTAGGTAAGCAAGCAAGGACAATAGCAAAAAATGGCAGATGGAGCAATAATAACTGACATGATCCATGATTACATGATATTTTTAGTGATATTTGTAAATTGTCTTTCTAAATGTTTCGTTAGCATGTTGCTAATGTACTGTTAAATGTGGTTAAAGTTACCATCGTTTATTACTGTATTCACGGAGACAATTTAAAGGGGCCGATTTAAAGGGGCCGCAGCCTGAATCGGTGCATAGTTAATGATGCCCCAAAATAGGCAGTTAAAAAAAATAATTAAAATGCTAAATTTGGTATTACATTGGTGGTGGAAATGAATAGGCTTGGACTTGGTGCTGGTAACCCAACGTTGACACCAGAACAAAAATATTCATGATTCTAAAGCTGAAAATACAGAATTTTTTTAGACGAATATGCTTGCACTCTGTCACTGACTAGATATATTTAAAATAATAGTAGGCCACTTTTTACTGGTAACATAAGTGATTCGACAATTCAGAGCCACTGTACAAGCGAACGGCAAAAAAAAGTTGATCCACTTCGTCTCGCAGCACAAAGCACTTTATGACAAACAAAGTGTGGAATACAAAGAGACGGAATATAAAAGTTATGAATACGTTTAAACACCAGTATTTCCTACACCTACACTGATTGTTTTGGGATAATCCCGCAGCTCCTTGCTAAGGAGGTGGAACTCTCCTTCCTTTCTATGCAATCTCAGGATTGGATGGACTCAATATTTCCTTTCTTTTTCTCTTTTTAAGAAGGGAGAGGACAACAAAATCATCCTCACTGCTTGAAGACTCCATTTTGTATCATTTTGCTATACGCAACAGACTCGGTGTGCAAGGTTTCCATGCGTGACAAATACGAAAACGCACACGAAAAGGTCTTTGCATACTGAGTCCATACTTAAGTATTATACAATTTCTTTTTCAAAATATTGACATTTTCAGATAAAAAAAAAAAAAAACTAAAAAATTTATATAATTCATATTAAATAATCTGATTGAACCAAACCTCAGATTTCTTGATGAACTGCATAATTTTAGTCATCAAATATTTAATTAAATATTTACATTTTTATGATAATGTAGCTGTAGCTGTTATAACAGCCTTAAAATGACATGAAACACATGCAAACCTGAAGTGTACAGAGAGGCTGAATAGAGTGGGAGTTTTTAAATCAGATCACAGTAACACAATGAGAGAGACTAACTACATCTCCAAATACAGCTAATCCACTCAGTGAACCGGTCAGATAATCACACACACAACCACCTCAGACAAACAAACACACTCACACACGTAACACAGTGTGAAAATGTAATGGAGGCATTGAGAGGAGTAGGTCATATCAATGCTAATCGATCGACGACGGTTTCTATGGAGGCCATTGCCGTGACAACATTACTAATGAACTGAAATGTGTGTGTGTGTGTGTAGCCTCAGTGAGCTGGTGTGCACCTGACAGTAAGTTTTACACTGACACAAAATAGTAGAAACCATTTTTATTGAAACACACTAACAGGAGCGCACCTGTGCCATCACAGCTTTTCATTTCATCTCACTTTTTTCTGTTAATTAATGTGACCCCTGTAATCCTGTACTTCCTCTAAACGTCAATAAATAGGAAGCGGATGGCACTGTCTCCCCTGTGCAAATCTCATGAACAGACATCTTTCTCACACACATAAACCTGCCATGTCATGATGCCCTGTGCTTAGAACTGATCCAAACACCTGTTCTGCCCATATTCAGTCGATGAATACCCTTTTTTAGACAATATGTATTATTGTTATTACTGCTTTGTATGGCTAATCCTTTTCAAGGCTAGGAATGTGAGAAGACAAACTATATGCATTTTTGGTCGGGATGCACAGGCATTTTAGCCACTGAAGACTTTCTAAATGTGTGATTTTTTTTAATGTGTAAATTGTCTAAAAATGGGATAAAGCTGTTGTTGTTGTTGGTTTTCAGCCAAAAATGTAAGAAAATTATCAAAAGTACGGACTTTGGTACCAAGTCAGTACTGAAATTTTAATAATGTGACGATAACAGCATTTCCCCCTAGCATTTTGAGCGCTGTGGAAAGGATTCTTAAACACCTCTGATTGGCCATTATGTTCATGCACTCAACAGATATGTCTGTGATTGGCTACAATGATCTACACTTTAAAAAACATGTTGTAAATCTTTGATGCCCTTCACCAAGCACTATCAGCGGATCCGTCTTATTACTAGGTATCTGCTGATAGACACCTACTTTCAAACGATCTTATGTGTATCTGTGTAAGCGCTCGGTGAAGAGCATCAAAGAGGTCTATTTACAACATGTTTTTGAAGCGTTGATCATTGTAACCAATCACAGACAAGTAATGTAAATGCTGCTGTAAAATACAGATGTGCCAATGTTGTCATGATCAATGCATTGATTTAAAGCCTTTCAGGTAGGACTAGTGTTAATTTTGTTAACGAAAAGTATGACGGAAAATGTTCGTCAATGACCTTTTTCCATGGGCAAGACACCAACGTCATTAAACGATAACTGTGACTATATTAAGAAGCAATATCATTGACGAAAAGAGACAGGACTAAAATGTAGTTAAAAAATAAAAAAAATTACCAAAAGCTCTTTATTGTTGTAGAAAAAAAAAAAGGACAAAATATTAAAGACAGCTCAACAAGCCTCTACTCCGATAGATATCTCAAGCTTAAATCACCCAATCTGTTAAAAGGATAAATTTTTTGGCTAATGTTTTACTTAATCTACGCAATCTGGCTCAAATTGAGCAAAATATTCATAATTATCAACTTAACCATTATGCAGCATGGCGAAAGTGTGACTAAGTTTTCGTTGACTAAAATGATCATTTAGACGACTAAAACTTGACTAAACAAAAACAGGACAAGGTTGACTAAATATGATAAAAACTAAAAGTACATTTGACAAAGGACTAAGATTATAAGACTAAACATAAAAATAGCTGACAAACTGAATACTAGATAAGACTTCTAGGTCAGTGTGTGACAGACTTTTCAGTTTGTCAGTGTGTGTGTGTGTATTTGATATTCTCACCAACAGCTGTTGTAGGTCAGCGTGGGCCATAGCTAAACGACGATGGCAGTCTGGGATCATCATTCTTGACTCTTGCAACACCTCCAACTGTTTAAGACATTTAAGAGATTTTACTGGATTTTGCAGTATTATAAAAACAGAAGAATTATTTCTTTCACATAAAAACATCACCTAGAAAACCAAATCCTCCCTGAGATTGAGAAAGAACTTTTGTATGTCTAGCTCAATGGAAAAACTGCTTGTCGAGCGATCAGCTGCTGCAACCAAAAACTGGCCCCATCCTCAACTCATCAGATATGAAGATGAACAAATCATGACAGGATCAATCCCTTTAAAACAGAGCTGTATATGCATTCACTCCAGAGAGAAGATGAAGTAGAGAATGAGGACAGAGAGAGAACATGGTCCACTACTCCTCAAGATCCTCTAAATTAGCAGCATGTGTTGTTAATTACAAAACTCCTCTAAAGTTACATAACATCATTAATTTTGCATCAGCACATTAAAACTAACCCTGATCTCACCCACAGCGCTGCCATACTGAATCAGCTCTGTTCCTTTTAAGGCAGAACAACCGACTGGTACCAGCGTTCAGATATTAACTCTGATGACTTACTCTCTTTACAGTCAGACAATGTTCTACATCCAGGGGGCAAAATTAAAGGGTTAGTTCACCCAAAAATGAAAATTCTGTCATGAATTACTCACCCTCGTGCCGTTTTACACCCGTAAGACCTTCGTTGATCTTTGGAACACAAATTAAGGTATTTGTGTTGAAATCCAATGACTCGGTGAGGCCTCCATAGCCAGCAATGACATTTCCTCTCTCAAGATCCATTAATGTACTAAAAACATATTTAAATCAGTTCATGTGAGTACAGTGGTTCAATATTAATATTATAAAGCGACGAGAATATTTTTGGTGCGCCAAAAAACAAAACAAAATAACGACTTATATAGTGATGACTGATTTCAAAACACTGCTTCAGGAAGCTTCGGAGCATAATGAATCAGCGTATCGAATCATGATTCGGATCGCGTGTCAAACCGCCAAACTGCTGAAATCATGTGACTTTGGCGCTCCGAAATGCGGATGCGACACGTTGATTCATTATGCTCCGAAGTTTCCTGAGGAAGCGTTTTGAAATTGGCCATCACTAAATAATTTGTTATTTTGTTTTTTTTTGGCGCTCCAAAAATATTCTCGTCGCTTTATAATATTAATATTGAACCACTGTACTCACATGAACTGATTTAAATATGTTTTTAGTACATTAATGGATCTTGAGAGAGGAAATGTCATTGCTCCCTATGCAGGCCTCACTGAGCCATCGGATTTCAACAAAAATATCTCAATTTGTGTTCCGAAGATTCCGGCGTGAGCAATAAATGACAGAATTTTCATTTTTGGGTGAACTAACCCTTTAACTCTTACAAAGTGCTAAAAGTGACTAAAATTGACTTTGTATTATTGACCAGTTGGCTGGTAACTTTATACAGGGCTGTTGAATGCTTGAATCTGATCTAAGATCTAAGGTGTGCAATCATTTTCAGGGACATTACTCCTTACATAATCAGCTTTAAATAAATGTTACAGAATTCTGATGTCAGTGATACGAGTGATTCTTTCACTTCTGTGGAATATTTATCATCGAAAGTTTATCTAGGATGCCTGAAGTATTTTTCATTGTTGACACGTGGAATATTTCTCACTTTAAGCTACCAAAGCAAAAAAAAAAAAAAAAAACACGAGACCAACACATCTCATATGATATGCAATGAACTGTGCCGTCTGTCAGAAACATGAAAATATTTTAAATTAAAATAAATAACTATGTCCCTGACTGGAGTTTTACAAAACCTTGAATTTCCTCAGTTCTGGACCCAATCATAGTACTCTTATGGTCCTTTAAATGAGTGAGTCTCATCAGGTTGTGTGTTATTTTAGGTGGTTTATTCTTCTTACCTGTTTCTTGATTACATACTCGTCTCCTGCCTCCGCCTTGAGACGCTCAATCTTCTCTTCCTGCTGCTTTGCCTCCTTTATGTACAACACCTCCTCTTTGGCCAAACTGAGAGAGGGAGAGAGAGAGATAGAGAAAGCAAGAATGAGAATGGATAGAGAGGGGTGAGTTTTACCCTTTAAATCTCAATACTTATTTGTCCAACCGATGCTGTCAGGAATTTACCGCCAAGAAGTCAAACAACTAGCTAACTTTCAGATCTCTCAAAATACAAATAAGCAACTTACAAGGGCCCAAAACCAGAGAATCAACTTCTAATGTCCTGACGTTTCACATTACTAATCTTTTTTAATTGCATCTAAATATATATTAATTTAAACAATGCAAGTATATTTTTAATTAGGTTGAAATATATATAAAAAGATGATGTAGATGTAGACAATATTGCAGAATTTGAACAAATACACTACCGTTCAAAAGTTTGGGGTTTGTAGATTTTTTTTTTTTTTTTTTAAATACTTTTAATCAGCAAGGATGCATTATATTGATCAGAAATTATAGTAAATACATTTATAATGTTACAAAAGATTTATTTTAAATAAATGATGTTCTCTTGAACTTTCTAAATGTATGCATTACATTTTCCACAAAAATATTAAGCAGAACAACTTTTTTCAACTGATAATAATAAGAAAAGTTTCTTGAGCAGCAGATCAGCATATTAGAATGGTTTCTGAAGGAGCATGTGACACTGAAGACTGGAGTAATGATGCTGAAAATTCAGCTTTGATCACAGGAATAAATTACATTTTAATATATATTAAAAAAAAACAGTAAAAAGAAAAATTGTTAAATATTTTTACTATTTAAAATAACTTCATTATTTTAAATAGTAAAAATATTTAACAAGATTACTTTTTACTGTATTTATCAAATAAATGCAGCCTTGGTGAGCATGAGACTTCTTTAATAACATAAAAAAAAAGAAAACCGTACCAACAACCCCAAACCTTTAGTATTGTACTTACTGCTCAAAACGAACAAAACTCGCTATACAAGGAGAAACTAGCAGTTCTATTAACTCAAAACCAGTGGTTTTATACTTTGCTAAACTTGGTATGTCCATCAAGTTGCACCAAAAAAAACAAAAATGTTAATATGTGATATATAAAACATTTTTGTGTTGAATCATAAAACAC
Organism: Megalobrama amblycephala; assembly: GCF_018812025.1. Taxonomy (NCBI): domain Eukaryota; kingdom Metazoa; phylum Chordata; class Actinopteri; order Cypriniformes; family Xenocyprididae; genus Megalobrama; species Megalobrama amblycephala. The sequence continues at coordinate 30,584,155 of NC_063061.1, read as the reverse complement.
CTCACATCATGATTAAATATTTCAGTCATACCACCCCATCTCGAGTCTATATAAATCACTAGTTATCACTGTTAACTTTGAAACAACAAACTGGTGAAACACACTTAGACAAAACTACCACTAACAAACTTCTGATTCCCCACATAATTTCAACCCATGAACAAATACTTATTCATTCTACTGTATCTTATTGTCAACAACGTCTATCCCAACATTTCCTACCTCCCAATTCTCTCTTCCTTAATGTCAGTCTCAGAAAAGCTGCATGCTTGTTAGCCACAGTGAAAAACTGCATCAGCAACATCCTGATCGCTACGCTAATCTGTCTTTTAACCGCATCTGTCTCCCTCTCCCTCACACACACTCACAAAGACACTGTACTGCCCCTACTAGGATTAATTGATCATCAATTTAGTCCCTAATTTGGACTAAGTCAGGTGGCAAATGGGCCACTTTTGCTTGATTGTTAGTGAAAACGCAGTGCGAGTACATTGATAAATTTTGATTATTTATCAATTATGGCCAAATGAACTAAACGCACTGAATAAATTCACGGCCTGATTGCCGTAATGGAGTTTGAAAATATCACTACTGATAATGATTCTAGCTAATAGCCGCTTTCCGTCTGCGGCCTGCTCGCTTGTCGGGACGACATGGCGTTGCGGAATTCATTTTTCATAAAATCAGCTGTGTATGTGTGTGTGTTAGACAGCGAGAAAAAGAGAGGGAGAGCACGAGACGCTTCTCCATTAATCAAACGCGCTGCCAGCCCGGGCCGCGTGCCGTAAGATCCGTCTCCGCCTGCGACAATATGTCATATTTTACGTCAATTACGGCGGTTTTAACAGGCTTCAATCACGACGCCATGGTGCAATTCTCTACATATGCTCAAGGTAAGGCTTTCTTTGACACGCGCGCAAAAATTAGACCACAGGAAAAGGAATGGGGGGTGCAACCAGCAAGGAAGCCAGAGGGGTGGAAAGATCGGGGTGTAGCATAATTCTAATAAAAGTGAGGGACAGGCTAATGAAAAAGTGTCATGCTGATGTTAATTTCTTGTTTCTGCAGGGTGATGTGGGAGCTGCTTATAGCAGGGGCGGAGCTGGGCAGCTGTAAATGGGGCTGCCAGGGCTGCTTCCTTCAGCTTAATGGAAAAAGCATCTCTCTGGAAAATAGAGAAAAGAATTAGACTCGACACACACATTCTCTCCCCTCTAATACTGTATTTTTGAGGCGGCGGGCCGGCGGCGAGACCCGGTGACAAAAGCAAATTACGTCTGTCATTTTATTAAGTGCATCCGCTGAGCTAGGCCAGAAAACACTGACTGGAATACATCACCAAAAAGAAGCAAAGAAAAAAGAAAACGGCAAGTGAAGGGTAAAAAGGGATGGTTGAAGACGGCGAGATGCAAAATTGGCTGGCGGTTCGTTCAGACCAACGCCATCCAGTTGTCAAGGCCAAGACGGAGAGAAAGTTTTGGAAAAATAGCTAATTTCTTCACCGAATGAATATATTGGTGAAAAGTGGATGTTTTGAGAAACATTTGGCCTTAATGCTTTTCAGAACCAAGGCTGAGCAGCCAACATTTGGCATGAGATCTTGACCACTTCTTCATAGGGTGTTTCAGGAACCCCCTTGAGGCTTTTGAAAACGTGGGATGTAGCTGTATGAGAGGGGCTTGACCCGAAGGTGGTAATTAACTGACATTACAAGCATCCACGTGTACAACAGTTTCTAGCATTGACACATCACCTCAGGATAACTCTTCATAGCCCTGCATCACCAAACAGTGAACAGCTGTCATTGGTGGAAAGGGTGACCACATCACAACACTGTTAAAGGGTTAGTTCATCCAGAAATGAAAATTCTGTCATTAATTACTCACACACACATGTTGTTCCAAACACGCAAGACCTTCATCTTCATCAAACCTGTAACCATAAGACCTTTGGAAGTTCATCTTCGGAACACAAATTAAGATGTTTTTGACGAAATACGAGAGCTTTCTGACCTCTGATAGACTGCAATGTTAACACTTTCAAGGCCCAGAAAGGTAGTAAAGACATCATTAAAATAGTCCATGTGACTACAGTGGTTCTGACGTAGAACCTGGAAGCGCTGCACTGTGTTTACTATGCGAACAACATAGGAGATAGAGAATAAAGTCATTATTTTTGTTTGTTTTTTGCACACAAAAAGTATTCTCATTGCTTCACAACATTAAAGGATTAATTCACTTTAAAATGAAAATTAGCCCAACCTTTACTCACCCTCAAGCCATCCTAGGTGTATATAAAACTTTCTTCTTTCTGATGAACATAATCTGAGAAATATTAATAAATATCCTGACACATCTGAGCTTTATAATGGCAGTGATGGGGATCAATGAGTATGAGCTGAAGAAAGTGCTTCCATCTACATCCATCCATCATAAATGTGTGCTCCAAACGGCTTCGGTGGGGTTAATCCTTTACGGTTGAACCACTGCATTCAAATGGACTATTTTAACAATATCTTTACTACCTTTCTGGGCCTTGAAAGTAATAATTAAATTGCTGTCTATGGAGGGGTCAGACAGCTCTCGGATGATCAAAAATATCTTAATTTGTGTTCTGAAGATGAACGAAGGTCTTACTGGTTTGTAACGACATGAGGGTGAGTAATTAATGACAGAATTTTCATTTTTGGGTGAACTAACCCTTTGATCATCTACTTGAACTACAAAAATCTGCTTTTTACCTTAAAACATACTGATAACCATACAGGTGGTAAAACAAAACAGAAAAAAAAAGAAAGAAAGAAATTCACAGTTTTGTACAGTAAAATTACGGATAAAGTGATGTTAAACCTTTTACAATGTTTCACCATATATGGTAAGATATCAGTTTATAGGTTTTTACTGCAGGATTTTTTTTGTAAAAAAAAATATATTTTTAAAAGTGCAGTATATAGTTTTAACCAACATATTGCCCGCCACAATATATTAGCAATAAAATATAATATTATTACCAGTCAAATTGCTGATTTCTTACCATTAAAGGGTTAGTTCACCCAAAAATTCTGTCATTAATTACTCACCCTCATGTCGTTCCACACCTGTAAGAACTTTGTTCATCTTCGGAACACAAATTAAGATATTTTTAATGAAATCCAAGTGATTTCTGTCCCTACACTGACAGTCTACGCAAATACCACTTTCAAGCCCAGTAAGGTATTAAATACATCATTAAAGTACTCCATGTGACTCCAGTGGTTTAAAACATACTGTTGGAGATTTTATACATATTTTTTATGCACAAAGTACTCGCGTTGCTTCATAAAACTGAGGGTAAACTACTGGAGTCACATGGAGTACTTTATGATGTCTTTACTACCTTTCTGGGCTTGAAAGTGGTAGTTGCATAGCTGTCAATGGCTATGCAACCCCAGTTCCTAAAATCTTAAGCCTTGTCAATGGATAATGCACATTTACAGTTTTCATTTAAGCATTTGGTAGACACTTTTTCACTTTTTGCATTCCCTGAGAATCGAACCCATGGCCTTGGCATTGCAAGCACCATGCTCTACTACTGTTTGAGTTTTTGAATTCTGGTTTGAACTCCGCATTTTGTCAGAAGATGGACATTAAAAAAATAAATGCTCCATATTGGTCCAACATCAAAAATGATATTCTGTCCTACATTGACAGTATCAGGAATCATCTTTCTATTTCAGCACTCATTGAAACACACTGTTACATAGAGGCCAAGCTTAGAGCAAACATACAAACAGACAGACTTAAAGCGAGTAAACCAGGTGACCATCAAGAAGCCCACACCTCACAGGCCTGACAAATGAAGAAATGCAATTCAGCAATACAGCGTTCAAAGGTGGACAAAATCAATTATCTGACCTGAAGCGGAGAAGCCCCGGTCTGAGTGAACCACAGAGGCCTGCGCTCGCATGGGGAGAGAAATTTGAGAGAAATCTATAGGACCTAAAGACCCAGCTGAAAGAAAACAAAGCAACTTGCACTGCTCTAATCGATACGAAGGCTGGACCGTCCACACAGAGAGCCAAAAACAGATGGGAAATCCAGAAGAAACATGTCTAAGAGACACGAACGATGTGTCTGCCGTCGCTGGGCCTAACAGCAGGAATGTTCCATCATAAAACAATCAATTGACGCCAACGGTGCCGATGCAATAAGCAAATTCAGCATAAATGAATTCAGACACCAAGATGTGATTGGTCCCTCATGTGAACATCAGCTGAGTTTGACAGGCCAAACGTTGGGTTCTTATCGTGGCGCGGCTCATTACGATGTTGTCTCCTGTGTTGGCATGGTGTGCGAGTTGTTTCCTAACCCTCTCTCTTTCTCAATCCCACTGAGAATCATTCCCACACTTCCATTACCAGCCCTATCAAACAGGCCCATCTCAATCAGCCCCTCATCTGGTCAATCAATGCAAACAGCAGTCAGGTGGGGATTGGAGGGGAGAGCAGAGAAAGGGAGGGGATGAAGAGAGGATGAGGCAAGAACAGAGACACTCGCAGAACACAAATGACCAACTTTAATACGAGTCTAACATTCGTTAAGCGCTTCTGGTCTTACTGGGGACTGTCAGTTGTACAAACCAAAAATGTTTGAGTAAAGTTATTTCACAATAAACAAAACGAAATAGTAGCCTACATAGTTAGTGCAATTACATTTATTTAAATTGAGCATTAAAAGTTCATATTGATGATCTATCAAAGACTATAGAATAACACTTAAAGGGACTTTGGTTATATTCTGTAACTAATGTTGATACACTGCCACAATACAAAGGATGTATTTTACGGGTGCAACAGCCTGTCACTGACAGTCCCTTATGAAAATGAAGCATTACTACTGTGATCACAGTTCAGCTAGGCCTATAGTATTTGTATAATTCCATGGTTATCACTACAAATAAACATTTTAACCATGTTTAAACAAAACTACAATAGAATAAGTTGCAATTATGGTATATTGAATGTTAAAATAACTTTCAAATATAATGTTAAGTGGGTATCAATACCCATTTTACTCTTCGTAATTCAATAATTTAAGAAATTTTAAAATTCACAAATTCAGATTAGAGGTATTGTATCGGTATCGATATCAGCGATATTGGCCTTGAAGGTATCGGTATTGTATCGAAAAGAAAATAAGTGGTATCACCCATCCTTATTCATACAATATAATATCTGAATAAATCTGATTTATATAATATATAATACTATATTCATAATATTATATATATATATATAATGTGTGTGTGTATGTGTATAGACAGATAGATGCTGTAAATGATAAAATAATGTAAGCTACAAACTAGTGTGTATGACTACGTTAATAAATTAAAAATTAATTTTATTTGCAATATCAAGCAGCATAACGGAGTTCTCTTTTATTATAGTCCAGATGATACAGAAATAAATATATATTAAGTTACACATGGCACTAACAAAGCCTCCTATTCTTCATTCAATACCTCATTTTGACTACTTGTCTACTTATTCTTTGGTCTATTGGACTCATAACACACAAATACAAACTAACAAATAACACTTATGAATTACATAACATTCATAGATTTCACTGCACCGAAAGTGACCGGAGTCTTTAACTTGACATCTGGACAATGTTCCTGCAGCTGTCAAAGCACCGGGCTATATTTACAGCCTCTGCCACAGAACTCACTCATCTGCTGCGTATGCCTGCAGAATGGCGCGGTGAACCTGCGGCCTTCCCGTCGCACATAAAAGAAATCTGATTATTCAGCCTTCTTACCGTTTAACCACACCGGTCTTGATTTTTATTTGTCGTATTCTTGGATCCGCCATTGTCCGTGTTGTTTGAAACAGTAAAGCGGAAGGAAAAGCGGATAAATATGTTAACAATTAGATAGTAACAGCAGAAGCGCGCAGCTGAGATTAGCCTGATAGCACAGTGACACACCAACACACAGCAGAAAGTGTGCGCATGCGTAGATAGAACAGAGCATGTGACAGCAGTTCAAAGATCAACTCCGTTTTTAATTTTAGTACATTTTATAATGCAATTTATATAGGTTGTTTGCCCACACAGGCTGATAAAAATAATGAAATAATACACTAAAAAAGTAAACATACGGGTATCATTGTTATATTATGCTTTTTTAATTGTACAGGTAGGCTAAAGTATTATGTAAATATCACAGTAGCTTATGAATTTAGTACTATGGTATATATAATGTCGGGTATATATATTATATATAATGTATATAAAGGTATATATAATTTCGTTTTTATTCTACAACTGATTATTAGCCTACTGAATCTGTTATTTTCGTATTACATGTAGGCAAAATCATATGTTGCTACCATTAATAATTAAAATAAACATTTAATAGACCTATATGTAAACAGACCTGTTAATTACGGCATAAATTATATTATTTGCCAACAATTGTCTTAATTATTTATGTGGGTTAGGCTTTAAAAAGTAACATTTATTAATTTATACATCAATATTTTATTGTTTTACTTCATTACTGTTGTTGTATTAGTAGACTGTCATTGCTTTGGTCAGTGGTGTGACCGGGCTGGACTGTCGACTGTGTGATCTACTCCTCACAGCCACTGGAAGCACAGTGGACATCATAGACACCTCGATTGCCGGAGGTAATGTTTTAGGCTGGAGCAGGTAAAGTGAGATATGTCACACGTGTCAGGAGTTGTCAAACTGCAGACAACGCGCCGGGAATGATGAATGTCATCACCACCGGAGCCCACGAGCAGAGATGCCGGTCCTGTCACCCAGGTAACCTAGAAAGACTGCACGCGAAGCAGTACTGTCCGGTGAAGATTGAGACGCGCGTGATTCATGATCATATCGCTAAATCGACTCATTTATGGTTATTGATCATAAAAAAGGGTCAGCTGTAGCAAAGCTGGATGCCATCAGGACAGAACACCCTTGTACTGGCCTCCAGTCCAATACAAACCATGTAAATAACAGATACATATATATATATATATATATATATATATATATATATATATATATATATATATATATATATACACACACACACACACACACACACACACACACACATATATATATATATATATTTTTTTTTTTTTTCTCCCCAATTCCAATCACTCTCTCTATGTATATATATGTGTGTGTGTGTGTACAATATACATTATAACAATATATATATAAACAATATATATATATATATATATATATATTCTATATATATATATATATATATATATATATATAGGCCTGTAGGAGTCAGACTATAGAAACTAGTTCGCCACCCAAAAAAATAAATAAAAATGCTGACCTTGCTAGGTTCTATTCTATTCTATTCTATTCTATTCTATTCAAGATTCTATTCTATTCAAGGGTGTATCCAAATGTGGATTAAAGAACTGATCGATGCAAACCAATATTGTTCAACCCAGTCAGAGATGGTTTGGTTTTATTAGACATTATATTTTATGCTATTTAAAAGCCATCAATTGTAATTTTTATTTATAAATTGCTTAATGCGAAACAGATGTTTCAAAGCAGCTTCATGGTAATAAACATGAAAATATTTATATATTGAAAAGATTGCAAAACAATAGTGTCACGTATGTTGATGTTACGCAAATCAGACATATGTCTGCATTCTCTCTGCTGTATTAAACATTTTTGCACATATCATTTTTAAAATGTGATTCATGCATTAATGTCTAATTAAGTGGTTTTATTCAGTCAAAAATAGTATTTAGTATGAAAGAATCAATCTACAATACACTGTAAAAAAGAATTGTTGGTTAAACTTAAAAAAATAAGTTATGGTTGAAATTAGAAATTTGAGTTAATACAATGAAGGCGATTGGTTTAATCAACAGAAACTCAAAATATTATGTTATCTGAACCAAATTAATTATTTAAGTTGATTTGACAAAAGAAAAAAATGTTGTGATAAATCACAAAAATAATTTTTACATCATGCAGGTCGAAGGTCAAATAGCTTCTTGAGATACAACTGCACACTGTCGCTTTTTGTACAGATTTAGTCAGATATTATTGACTGATAAAGTGATAAAATGGTGTTCAGACTCTTTGATCAGAGGGGAATGGTGAATTAACCACAATCCAATGCACTGAAAATTTCCACAAAGCTCCAAAGCGCTGCCTGCGATTGAGCCGTATACTCGCCATTGATATTGTTTACTGCAATAATCATTTACTGTGATTCCAGCTTATACGCCATTCATTCACAAATTACCGTGCTTAATGAGAAACTAAAACATCGGGCTTCTGAATTCCCACCATTTTATGTTTGCCTTTATTGCTTGGACACTTTTTACAAGGGACCAGAGGAAAATAATTGCGGGCTTATTAGATGATTTCACTTTAATGAAATAAATAAATAAAATAAACTGTCATTAACTCCAGTTCCAGGAGGTTAGAAGGAGAGAAAAAATACTTATTCATTCTCACTGCTACCGGAACGACCTAATGATGTAGGATTTCAGATTTGTCACGCCTTAATGCGATTCATTATATCTAAAAGTGACTTCAAAAAGCCTAGACATTACCTTGTCTAATACATTTTTCTTCCCTGCTGACACCCTGATAAGGGGCGACCCGTGCTCCGGTCTGATGTGACAGCCTCCTAAAACTGGCCCCTGAGCTGAAATAAAATAAAAAAAGAGCCGTTTTTTCTTTCTTTCCCTCTCCCTCTTTCTCTGACTCGTTGATTATTGGTATTTTCCTAGTTTTCCAAACTAATAAGTGGCACTATCAAGCATTTGGAAGCGCCCAGAGAGCCGCAGACAAGCTGCTGGGCCTAATTGATATTGAGCGAGTCGCGGGGAGGCTGAACGGGGCCACTGCTGGCTAATTTGCAGTTTAATCAGCGTCAGTAATGAGAGCGGCTGATTAGCGCTGCCTGGAAATAAAAGAGAGTTACAAGGAACGTCTGTCAGAGTCCGGTGATAATTCAGGACTAATTGTGGTGATTAGAGCAAACTGGATGACTTTGGAGTTTTCAAAATCAGTGTGTGTGTGTGTGTCTCAACTGCACTTGCTTTCAACAAAGGCCCCCCTTTCTAATATTCAATTAAACATTTAATAATGTAAATCAATGTTCTAAAGCATGAAGAATGTCTGTCATACCAGACAGTATATTTGATCACATAAACCCGATAGTGGCTAATTCGTTTACTGACTAGTTCACATAAAACAAAGCAGTGATGTGCATCTGTTTCTGAACACCTCCGCTGGCTCTCTCTCTTTCCTCCTGAAGGGTTCTGCAATGAATTTCAAGTTTGTTTGACAAAAAAGGCACTCGTTGTGGGAATTTATGTCATGGCATGTTGATTGCTAGTTAAGTAAATTTCAATTAATTTCATACAAGAATACAATACAATAATATAAAACAATATAAAGAATACCTGGGAGTAAAGATACATTTTCAGACTCCTTTTAAAAATGATAATGGAAGGTGCAAGGTGGCTGTCAAGCAAGGGGCGCCAACAGAAGGCTCTATCACCCTTAGCTTTTAGACATGATCATGGGACGTACAATAATGCCATGTCAGAAGATTTTAAAGGTCTACTAGATGTATATGGGATGAGAAGATCTTTAAGATAAGATGGAGCCTGGTCATTAAGAGCTTTGGAAAGAAACAACAAAATCTTGAGTTAGATCCTAAAATGGACCAGAAGCCAATGGAGAGGTGCTAAAATTGGGTTGACACGGTTATATTTCTTTGCCCTAGTCAACAGCCTTGGAGCTTTATTTTGAACCATCAGAAGGGGTGAAAGGGATGAATGAGGAAGACCAAAAGAAAGGGAATTACAATAGTCTAGACATGAAATAAGCATGAATAACCTTCTCCGAATCTTGAAAGGTCAAAAATGTTTTAATTTAGTAAGTGATAAAAGCTATTCTTAACAAATTAAGCAAAATAAGTCCAGAAAGACACCAAGTTTTCTTTCCTGAGACTAAATTGAAGGGAAATGATTAATGAGCACATTGATAAGACCACCTCTCAATTTCGGGGGACTAAAGATGATTATTTCAGTTTTGTTTTTTTTTTGAGTTGGAGAAAGTTTACAGCCACTGTTTTATGTCCTCAAGACAGTCCAGCAAAGGGTGAATGGAATCGCCAGCTTTCAATGGCAAATAAAGCTGGGTATCATCAGCATAAAAATGAAAAGAAACATTATGCTTGCTAATAATACTCCAAAGTGGAAGCATATACAAGTTAAAAAGAAACGGGCCCAGGATAGAACCCTGAGGTACTCCACTAATAATTGGAGCTGAGGATGAGTTATATAGGCTCTGTGAATAGGCCTGTAGGAGTCAGACTATACAAACCACCAACAAAATGCTGACCTATTCTATTCTATTCTATTCTATTCTATTCTATTCTATTCTATTCTATTCTATTCTCCAAATGTGGATTAAAGTACTGATCAATGCAAACCCATATAGCTTGGTTTTATTATATGCTATTTAAAAGCAATCAAATATATTTTTTATTTCTATATTTCTATATGCGAAACAGATGTTTCAAAGCAGCTTCAGGGTAATAAACATGAAAATAATTATATATTAAAAAGATACGTATTGCAAAACAATAACATCATGTTATGATGATGTTATGCAAATCAGACATATGTCTGCATTCTATCTGCTGTATGAAAAATATATGCACATATAATTCGTAAAATATGATTCATGCGGTAATGTCTAAATCAACTGTTTTATTCAGTCAAAAATAGTATTTAGTATGAAAGAATCAATCTACAGTACACTGTAAAAAAGAATTGTTGGTATAACTTTAAAAAAGTAAGTTACCTGGTTGTCTTAAAATTTTGAGTTCAATGAAAATAAAAATTTGAGTTAATACAATGAAGGTGACTGGTTTGAGGTGACTCAGCAAAGGGTGAATGGAATCGCCAGCTTTCAATGGCAAATAAAGCTGGGTATCATCAGCATAAAAATGAAAAGAAACATTATCAAATAATTCTCCAAAGTAGAAGCATATACAAGTTAAAAAGAAACGGGCCCAGGACAGAACCCTGAGGTACTCCACTAATAATTAGAGCTGAGGATAAGGAAAACCTAAGCTATTGAACTGAAAAATTCAAAAGACACCAGAGAGTGTTGTGAACCATCATACATATCCACCACCATCCTGAAGTGACAGAAGTCTCTGCATAAAAATATAAATGTAACTTCTAAATTATAATTTGATTTGACATGTTAAATGACAGAACTAGCATCATCCGATTCAGCAGGTTCTTGTTTAGTTATTACTATATATCATCCACAATGAAAAACAAAACCAAATAGGCATATCATGACTGAGCACACAGCAAGTGTTGTTACACCACTTATTTCCCAATTTTCCTTACTTCTATTGGACCCATACAATTGAACAAAATGGGACAGTGTTTAAGCCAATAAAGCTATGTATTTTACTATAATTATTATTAGTATCATTTTATTAAAATGCATAAATTAAAATTAGATGGGGTGGGATGTGGATGGTGGATAGCATAATAATTATTCTAAACAAGTATGTTTTAATAAATGTTTTTAAAATTGTAAAAAACAAACAAAAAAACACTTTATTTTAGGTTGTCCTTGTTACAGTGCACCTATACTGTACACATAGGGTACGGTTACCAGTTTTGGGGGTAACAAATTACAAGTAATGTGAGTTACGTAACCAGATTACCTCTTTGTACTTGACACTAATTTGCACAGTTGTAGATTTCTGAACTGCTTTAATATGAATCAGATACCGAATATTATCTAAAAGTGCAAAACAACCGCAAAAAATGTTTTAATTCTCCTCAGTTCCCACAATAAAATCACAGATTCCTGTCATAGAAACATCAACAGATGATTTCTTTGTTGCAATTTTTCCATTTACAAATTCTGAAAAAGAAGAATGAGCCTTTCTGGTGTGTTTGTGTTTGGCAAAAATTGCAAAAACGAGTCTGAATCTTAGAGGCCTTGTTATCAAACAAAGCTGCTAATTTTGTTCCCTTTTTTTTAAAGATCGTCAATGGCCTGCACGGTAAGAGTGAATACTATGTATTCCTTGAGACGTGCCTGGTTACCCCACTGGAATAGCAAATGTAAAATTAGTGAGAATGTGTGTATGAACGCTGTCGGTCAATTAGCGCTCGGGAGGCGAGAAGCCGCTGGCACCTGCTGCCATTCATCCCGAGCGCTCTGTTTCTCTCTCTCTCTCTCTCTCTCTCTCCACTTCAGAAGAAATAAAGTTGGAAATATGACAGATACATAACAGACATTTCTAATATCGACCTGCCATCTTCTCAATTCCACCCAGACCGGGTCTACAGGAGACAAAATACACATCGCACAATGTGAATTTAGGTTTTACATCTGTTTCAGTCTGAAGGAGGAAACATGAAATATCCTCTTCAAATGTTTTACCAACCATCCTCTAACATTATTTTGTTTTGCTTCATCCCAGCGCTGTACATTTTGGGGGTTCCCCTTATCTGACACAATCAGTTAATGAGATGATGATATACAAACATTTTGGAATAACTGAAATTAGAAGAAGCCTATTATGCTCACCAAGATTGCATTTATTTGATCAAAAATACTGTAAAAACAGTAATATTGTGATATATTATTACAATTTAAAAAAAATACGTTTCTGTTCAAATATATTTTAAAACTTAATTTATTTCTGTGATGCAAAGCTGAATTTTCAGCAGTCATTACTGATTTGCTGCTCAGTTATTATCAATTATTGTTTGTTCTTAATTATAATATACTTCTTATTATCAATGTAGAATTTTTTTTTTGCGGCCTAATTTTTTTTTTTTTCAGGATTCTTTGATGAAGACAGTTCAAAAGAACAGCATTCATTTGAAAATATCTTTTGTGAAATCTTTTGTAACATTATAAATGTTTTTACTGTCACTTTTGAACAATTTAATGCATTAATTAGTATTAATTTTTTACATTTCTTTTCTTTTCTTTTTTAAATCTTACTCAGCCCAAACGTATGAATGGTAGTGTATGACGGCTTTCCCAAAAATATGAAGAACATTTTTCAACATTGATAATAATAAGAAATGTTTCTTGAGCAGCAAATCAGCATATTAGAATGATTTCTGAAGGATCATGTGACACTGAAGACTGGAGTAATGATGCTGAAAATTCAGCTTTTCCACCACAGGAATAAATTGTATTTTAACATATATTCAGATAGAAAACAGTTATTTTAAATTGTAAAAATATTTCACAATATTACTGGATTTTTGATCAAATAAATGCACTGAAAAAAAAAGAATTGTTGGTTTAACTTAAAAAAGTTACCTGGTTGCTTTAAAATTTGAGTTCATTGAAATTAAAAAACTGAGTTAATACAATGAAGGCAGTTGGTTTAAAATATGATGTTATCTGAACCAGATTCATTATTGAAGTTGATTTGACAAAAGAAAAAATGTTGTGATAAATCATTTACAGGGTGCACCATAGAGACTTCTTTCAAAAACATAAAAAAATAAATTTTTGAACAAAATTTTTGACTGGTAGTGTAAACCAGTGTGTAAAAAAAGTAAATGTGCAGCGCTGCCTTCCTCCAGAAGCATTTGTGGGCTGCGTACGTATGTCACGGAGGTGTGATTTGGCTCATTGTTTTACTTAATAAACCCGAGCGGAGTGCTGGATATACCATGCTTTTATTCGTATTGTCCCGTATGACCCCAAGTCTTTCACGGCCGCCTGTGTGAGCCTGCTGTCGGGCGGATCGATAATCCTCCCGAGGTTTATCCATACGTGGTATTCTAATGTCAGAGAGCAGGCCCCAATTGATAATGATAAATATTTTGCCGGAAGATTAGGTGAAGGGAGCGTGTCATGGAGGAGCTCTATATTCCAGCCCCGGTAACCTCTGGCTCCGTGCGGCGGATCGGGACTCATCCATCCGAGTGTCAATGGCTGTCTTGTCGAGAGCATCAGTGAGTAAACACGGCGGACGGGGACGGCGCACCAGCTCTCGACAGAGACCCCCAACGGACACCCCCCTCCCCATCCTCCGTCCTGCTGTTCCTACTTTGTCCTCCATCAATCACCGCCATTGTGTCCTGGATGTTAGATAGAGTCACTTAATATCCTCTTCTTCATCTGTCCGCTCCGGCGGCACATGATGCGCCTGCAAGAGCCGAAGGACATTGTGTACGGATGGGGGACGAGGGAACCAGGGACTGGTGTCCTAAAATATGTGTGTGTGAGAGAGAGAGAGAGAGCGAGAGAGAGTCCTGTAAACACAAAATATGCATTGGTTAACACATGCATGTTTTTGCTTTAAACATGAAATCTTATTTAAATAATAATAATAATTTGCTAAATTCTTTGGAAATTATAGATTTTTACAAAATAAATAAATAAATATATAATAAAATAGTAACAATAAAACAAAAATGAATAAAAATAGTCTTTGTGGAATTAAAAGGCCGTAATAATGTCTCAAGGTTGGTTTACGCTACACAAAGTATTTTGAGGTTTTACTTGGAAGCTACTATACTTTTGGAGTCCATTTATAGTCCCCAAAGAGCAAGCTTATGTGTTTAATTTACTTACAATTAAAAATGATGCAATCTGATAAAGATCTGATAAAGCAGGTGTGCTTTGTAAACACATTAACTTTTTTGAGTTAATTGGCTGCAGTTGGTTTAAACTAAAAAATATAAAAGGAAAAATAAAAGATGTAGCCTTAATTGTCTCAATTTACAGGTATTTAAAAATGACATGAAATAAATGCAAATAAAGAAACAAGTCAGCAGCGGTGTGTAGGACTGCAGCACAGACCCGACCCGACTGAGGCTTCCCGCTGTGCCTCAATATTGACTCTTACAATTAGCGTCAATATCAGAGCCATTAGTGACCATATTATTGTGGGATTGAAATCAAAGTGAATTCATAATGACTACAGCAAACAGCACGACACGGTTAAAGGGCGGAGCGATTTGAAAAATAGCCCTTTCATTTCATAAAGCCTTCTTAACAAATAATAAATTGACCTCTTAATAAATGGTGCAATGTTCAAACCTTGAGCAGCCGCTTAACTAATTAGGATTAAATTCCAGTATATTAGAACTCGCTAATTTGTCAATTAAAAAATACTTAGCGACCATGGCATTGAATTAAACATTAGACATATCTGAGGACCTCCCCATCTCGGTGCGTTCCCTTGTAAAAAATGACAAAAACAAAGCCTTTTATACTGGCTGTAAAATACAGATTTTCACTAATGACCAATTTTCAAATGAAGAGATTGCGTGTGAAAAGAAACTGTCATACATGTTCCCAAACCTCATCTACGTGATTTATGGAGTTAAACAGTCACCTCTGAATGATGCTCTTTCATGTGCCCTCCGAGTTTAAGCCCCTGTTTAAAATGGAGACATCACCTATCCCGCCCGGCCCACCATTTGTTTATGGAAGATTTTTTGACAAATAGGCAGCGCTGCCACGCGTGGATGGCTGCCCTCATTCCGCGCGCGGCTTGTTTACAGCGCTGAGACCATTTCCACGGATTAAACAAATCACACATACGTTGGCCGAGAACAGGTGAGCAAGATGAACGCGCTTTTCCACGGATCACCTTCCTGGCCTTTAGGTCGCATGAAGACGCTTTGTTTAAGAGCAATGCAAAGAATAACAAATCTTTAAAAAAAATATTTACATTTTTTGTTAAAAAATATGTATGTAATGATAATATTCTTAATCTTATATGAAGGATATACTATATGAATATTTTTTAAAAATATATTAATATACACTATGTTAATCAACCACTAAGTTGAATCAACCACTATCATGATGCTAATGATAATAATATTCTTTTTCTTATATGAATTACATACTAAATAAATATTTTTTGGAAAAAAATATTAATATGCAATATTTTGAATCAACCACTACCATGATGTAAAAATATAAGTATGCCTAAAACATTTTTTGTTTGATGCACTTCAGGAAAATAGGGTATGTGTTTTATAATAATAATAATAATAATAATAATAATAATAATAATAATCTTATTTTTATATGAATTACATAATATCTGAATATTTTTGCAATATGTATGTATGTGTGTGTGTGTATATAT